>NC_036026.1:1200000-1500000 GCF_001417885.1 Kluyveromyces marxianus DMKU3-1042
TGGGGTTATATCTGGGGTATTGGTTTCGATGAACCCATCAGATTTGCGGCTTGTAGAGCTCTACGACTGGCAGAAGGAGGTTATCACATCGATAACGTGCGCAGGATCGTTTGTTGGATCGATGGTTGCATACCCATTGGCAGACCGGTGCGGTAGGAAGTATACTTTGACGGTATGTTCTGTGGTTTTTGCAGTCTCGTCGATCTTAATGGCATTATCGGTAACCTTGGGGATGCTTGTAGCGGGCAGACTCGTGGTCGGTATTGCTGTGGGCATTGCAGCTCAATGCATTCCGGTATATTTAAGCGAGATTTCCCCTGCTCGAATTAGGGGAACTGTACTTGCCCTAAACTCCATAAGTATCACGCTGGGCCAGCTTGTGGCTTACGTCATGGCATATGTGCTAGTTGATCCTGTCGATCCCTACAATAAAACTCCGGCAGCATGGAGGTATTTGTTCGGGCTAGGATGTTTGCCCGCGTTGGTGTTCGTCCTAACACTGGATTTTGTTCCAGAATCTCCTCGGTGGTTATTGAGTCAGCTTAGAATTCATGATGCAGAAATGGCCTTGCATACAATTTATCCTAAAGCCTCGGCAAACGAAGTGCGATACGCGCTCCGTAAGTTAGTTCACAACTTGAACAAGATCCGACTCCACAATGATGAAACAGATCCCTTGATTCTACCTGCATCGGCCAAGAGAAGAAGCGTCGCCTCTTCACGCACAGGCAGGTCCTCGCTCGATGCATTATTGTTCAGCAGTCTCAATGAACCAGAAAATTCTAATGCCTTGGGCACTGGACTTAAAAGAAAACGGCATAGATGGGAGGCAAGGAGCAAAAGAGCGCTTCTTGTCGGATGTGTCCTTATGTTTTTCCAACAAATCACAGGTTTTAACGCTTTCATGTACTATTCAGCAACCATTTTCAAGCAAGCAGGATTCACGAACCCGACGGTTCCATCCATTATCGTGGCACTTACGAACTTTACGTTCACACTGCTTGCTCTTCAACTAATTGATACAGTGGGCAGACGAATGATGCTCCTAATGACGATATGGATCATGACCATTGGACTCCTGCTTTGCTCAGTTGGTTTCGAACTGCAGAACCTCAGTTTATTGATTGTATCAGTTATTATTTATGTTGGTGCATACGCAGCAGGAATGGGTGTTGTGCCATGGAGTAGTGTGGAGTTCCTTCCGCTCAACAGAAGGGCGGTTGGTGGATCCATTATCTCATGTACAAACTGGCTCACTAACTCTGTTGTGTCAATGTCTTATCTAAGTGTGATGAAACGTATAGGTAATGAAAACACTATGCTTATCTTCGCCTTATTTACAATTCTGAACTGGCTCTTTGTCTACATATGGTACCCAGAAGTTAAAGGTCTATCATTGGAAGAGATCGGTCAAGTGTTTGAAAACGGTGTCGATGTTCATTTCATTTATAGAAATTATTACTAAAGTAGAGACAGTCTTATGGAAAGCGAGGGAGGTGTGAGGGCGTGCATACATGCGTCACTAACGTTTGTCCTCGCATTATCTTGATATTTAAAAAGAGAAGTTTAAATACTTATTTTTAACTTACTTACATTTTACCAAAGGTTTCCCACAGTATATTGGATAATGTCTTGCCAATTTTTCGATTACCTGGAGCATCTCGTAATTCATGCTGGATTAGTAGCTTCCCATCAGATTCCGTTTGACAGTTCCTAAATGCCTTTAAAAGTGACTTGAAAGTAGGATATCTAGATTGTATCATCAATGCCTTTTCAAGTGATATACCCTTGACTGACATTAACGCTCGTAAATAAAGCTCTTTCACCGTCATCAAATTCGTCTTCACCATCGCAGATTGCATGGACTCGTAGTTATGACAACATTCGATCTCTTTGTTTCTTTCAAACTCCTTACGAAACAACTTTAGCGAAGTTAGGTATATGTCTTGATTGGTTATATTGTCATGATTTATAACCACAAGCGACTTCTTCGAATATAGATTGCTAATTATTAGCGACATATCAGTAAGCCATTGTACAGTAGTATCTGCATTCCTCGTCCTTTTGATATGAAAGTCGTTGTAAATAACAGTAGTCCATATACTAGTTTTCATCATTTCTGCGCTATCACTAACATTGGCCCCTGTAGTCTCTTCAACAAGATAAAAAATGTGCTTGCATCCAGTTTTTTGGAGCCTATTCTTTTGTTCTGCAAATCTATTATCCCGAATACTAATAACTAAATCATCCAAACGTTTACGTTCTACAATGAAATTTAATGCACATTGTTTTCCGCTCTTTTTATGCTTAGCAAGCCATATCATATCACCTATGGTTAAACTTGCTGATTCTGCTTTTATTCCCTTCTGGGAAAGCTTTCGAAGAAAGAATCCTCTATCATCTTTTGACCTGACTTCTCTGTGATCAATGTAGAGGATTACATCATAGGTGCCGGGTTTCCATAGTTCGTATTTCACACCTTTCCAACGGCCCTTTGATCCCTGCTCAGCTGCCACTGGCGTTGAACTAATTGGCACGTGTTCAGATTCCGTGTTTCCTTCTATTCTACTAGATTGAATTGTGGCATCCAAAAATAATCTTGACGAATCTAAACTCTTGTCTGCAGAAATATTGGCATTATTCATTAAATTGCTATAATTTACCGAGTTCATAAGCTCGTCGTCAGTCATCAATGACGTATTTCCGGCTTCGTGCCTACTTTTCCTCCGTTCGTAAGCACTAGATGGATCAAAATTTATATCATTTGCCGACTTTAAACTTTCTGCCAGTATTTTACCCTCTTCCGTGAGGCTGTACTGCAATGGTCTGCCTTGCTCCACGACTAAATTATTACTTTTTAACGATTTGATTGAGTTCCACGCGCTGTAAAATTCCTTTGTAGATGGATTTTTCTCATAGCTTTGATCACAGTATTTAGCTGCTTCTTTTATCAGTTGTCTGCGCGTACACGTCATGCCATCTCTGTCGCAGCCAAGTTCTAACAATCCTAGTAATATTCCGAATCCTCCACTTCTGTTTCGAGGTATGTATTGCTTCTTCCTTCGCTTCCTTCTGTTTTGGCTTTCATCATCTACTGGTTCTAAAGTTCTTACTCTTGATCTTTGTGTAACGGTTGAATTGCTATCGGTTTGCGTTGAGTTTTGGGTATCCTCAGGAGCATTTGTTTCTTCCGGGAATAAAAGTCCATTTTTATCGCAATACTCTTTTAGCTTTTTCGAGAGTTTGTTCATCGTCGTCTGACCTATGCCTTTGACTTTTAGCAAATCTTTAGGATGATGGAGGCATTCTTGGTATTGTTTTAAGGCGAAAAGCGCTCGGTTAAGGACCATCACCAGCTTTTCTTGGTGAGCGGCGGTTCTTTCATTTACTTCCTCTTGAAGAAAGTTCACATATAACTCCTTCGCATTATCAGGAATGCTCATTGAATATTGGGTATTGCTAATACAGAGTAGTAATGGATGCTAATGAAGCTGAAAAGATTGGTTTCCTGACAATACCATCCCTTTTTATATGTTGAAATCGATATATTCACATTGATTTTGAGATGAGGATCATTAGGTAAAATACTAAAATGATATATAATATACAAAAATAAAAGATTTACGCGTATGTAAACAAAACAGACATAGAGGGTTACAATAGTAAGTAAGATAAAAGAGATTTATCGACTGGAGAAGCTTCCTTCGGAGAGGAATGCGGTAGGTTTATATGTTAGTATATTGCATTAAAGTATACTGGTCAAAGACATCTAATATAGAAGCTATACAAATAAGATATGAGTTGATTGTACATAAAGAAAATTCCATTACTGGATAACGAGAAAACTACGATAAGTTTGATTACAACTTGTCGTAGTATTCTTGCCAGCCTGGAACTTCGTCCTTCATACCGTGTCTCTTTCTGGCAGCGGCGACAATTTCACCAGCCTTGGTGGATGGGTCCAATGGGTCAGTAGATAGAGTGGACCAGTGGTCGAACACCATCTGTGGGAAAGCTTGACCACCAGTAGCTTGTCTCAATTCACCAGTGAAACCGAAAGATTCGTTAACTGGCAAGTAAGCCTTGACGGTGAACAATGGAGTACCTGGTCTTTGTTCTTCAGAAACGACTTGACCTCTCTTCTTGTTCAAGACGGAGTAGATACCACCAACAGCTTGTTCTGGACATTGAATTTCGACCAAGAAGACTGGTTCTTGAATCTTTGGTTCAGCCAACAAGAAACCGGCGTAGGTAGCTCTTCTCATGGTTGGGATGATTTGACCACCACCTCTGTGGATAGCATCAGCGTGCAAGGTAACATCCAAGATGTTAACTCTGACGGATCTCATTTGTTCACCAAAGATTGGACCTTCCTTGGTAGCCCATTGGAAGGCAGCGACGACAGAGTCCTTGATTTCGTTCAAGTATTGGACAGCCTTAGTTTGGTCAACAACCAAGTTTGGACCGTTACCGTCAGGACCGAAACACCAGATCTTTCTGGCGTCAGTGACATCCCAACCGTATTCGTCAGCCATGATTCTAGCTCTGGCCTTGAAATCGTCTCTTGGGTTGATCTTACCAGATTCAATAGCCAAAGAAACTTCTTCGTCAATTGGTTGAGCCTTCAAGTAGATTCTGTTATGCTTGTTTGGAGACTTGGACAAAGCAACTTGAGAAGATTCACCTTCAACAGTTTCTCTGTAAGCAACGACTGGAGGAGAGATCTTCAATGGAATACCAGCGTGGTCGTTTTCCAAATCTTGCAAACAAATTTCCAAATGCAATTCACCGGTACCAGCGACAATATGTTCACCAGATTCGGACATGTAAGTCAAAACACATGGGTCAGACTTGGACAATCTCTTCAAACCTTCAACCAACTTTGGCAAATCGTTAGCGTTCTTAACTTCAACGGCAACTTGCACAACTGGGGAGACGGAGAACTTCATGACCTTCATGTTGTGGGCACCTTCGAAAGTGGTCAAAGTACCGGTCTTCAACAAGAATTGATCGATACCGACCAAACCGATAATGTTACCAGCTGGACAGTCGTCAATTGGTTCGACGAATCTACCCATCATCAAAACAGCTCTTTGAATAGCCTTGATGAACAAGTCATCCTTCTTACCTGGAACGTAGTTTGGACCTTGGATTCTAACCTTTTGACCAGACTTAACGGTACCAGCGAAAACTCTACCGAAAGCGTAGAATCTACCCTTATCAGAGGTAGGAACCATCTTAGAGACGTACAACATCAAATCAGCCTTTGGATCACAGTTCTTGATAGCGATACAAGCTGGATCGTCGGATGGACCTTCGTATAATTGTTCAGCTCTGTAGTTTTGAGCAGTAACTGGAGATGGCAAGTGCAAGATGATCATTTCCAACAAAGCATCGGCAGCTGGCAAGAACTTTCTCATAACGACCTTCAACAAAGCCTTACCTTCCAATTCCTTTTCGTCACCCTTTAGGACAATTTCCAACTTTTCCAACAAGACTGGAATTTCATCCTTCTTGAAGTTCATGATGGCAGCAAACAATCTGAAGATTGGGTCCAAGACGAACATGTTGAAGGCTCTTTCCAATGGCTTACCATCGGCATCTCTGTCCTTGTTAGTCCACTTCTTGGTCTTTGGGTTGAAGTAAGAGTCACCCCACAATCTGTCCATCATCTTTTCTCTGTCGACACCGAACTTCTTGGAGTATCTGTTGGCGAATTGTCTGACAGTGAAAGCCCAACCGTGCAAACCGGAACCGAAAGCCACGGTACCCTTCTGTGGGTAGACTTGGACATCACCCAAAACTTCATCAGCGTAGGTGGAGATGATAACGTTGACGGATTCAACGGTTCTGGAGAAAGATTGGTACAAATCTTCCTTGGAAACTTGCAATTCCAACAAAGCTCTGTCAACCTTGTTGATGACAACAACAGGCTTGATTCTTTCACCCAAAGCTTGTCTCAAAACGGTTTCGGTTTGGACACAGACACCTTCAACAGTGTCGACGACAACCAAAGCACCATCAGTGACACGCAAAGCGGCAGTAACTTCAGAAGAGAAATCAACGTGACCTGGGGAGTCGATCAAGTTGATCAAGAAAGCGTTACCGTCAGTCTTTTGCTTGATGTCCTTGACATCATCGTCAGTCATCTCAGAGAACAAAGAGATAGCAGTAGACTTGATGGTAATACCTCTTTCTTGTTCATCCTTTCTGGTATCGGTGAAACGAGCTTCACCAGCCTTAGCAGCGGAAATAATACCAGCTCTTTGAACCAAAGAATCGGTCAAAGTGGACTTACCGTGATCGACGTGGGCAATAACGGACATGTTACGGACATTGGTAACCTTGTCCATCAAGGAACGAATTTGGTCAACAGTGAAAGCAACCATCTTGTATTTATTATTACAGTGAGGTTAGCGGTCTGTGAAGTTTACTCTTGGCCTTTTTACAATAAATCAAAAAATAAATAGACCGAAAAGAGTACTAAAAAGGATTAATTAAAGCAACTCTACTAATACTCATATATATATACAACTCTTTAATTGTCTAAAAGGAGTGAAAGTTAGATGAGATGGTTTGAAAACTTATATTTGAAAAATTTTTCTCTGCTTTTTTTTTCCTTCAATATAGTTGAGACGATGAGCTTTTGAACAAAAAATTTTTTTTTGATTTCTGTTTGCGTTACCCAGCGGCAGATTATAAGTCGTATCTAATGATTTGTCACGTGGATCTTGCATTTTCTCTTTTTTTTTTGCGTGCATTTCTTTTTTCTCCCTCTCTCTCTCTAACGCAGTTTCTCCGTTCAAAACCCATCTCATCTCCCCTGCTTTTCCTTAAATTCTGTATTTCTTTTCTTTTTCTACAGGGTGAGGTTTTTTCCCTTTTTTTAATGCCCAATTCGAAGCCTGGCGGACGTGTTTTTCTTTTATAATGTTGACTTCTCTGTGGATGTTTGTTTGTTTGTTTGTGGGTCACGTGATCTGTGCAACATCATTACTAGATTCGATACATATGCATGTATATATATGTATATATATGTGGAGAATGTTAAGAGTCGTTTTTGCCTCAAAATGTACCGTCTCCAAGTAGCGTTGCCGCCTGGCGTGCTAGTATGCCTGCAGATTCAGAAAACGTAGACCTTCTGGAAGTCTGAGCGCCTCCCTGAGGCAATGAGGACTGGTTTGGATTCTGGCTCTTTGGCAAGGCTACATTGTCGAACTCTGTAGTAACGACGCTTCCCACGAGATGCGGGGTTCTGGTTTTGTCTCCTGTCCAGCTGTCACCGGAATTGGACTGTGACGACGATAGGGTTGATATCGTCAGGAGTGATGATCTTCCCAGTCTTGAAAGGCCACCTTTGCCGTCTGCGGTTCTGACCGTGATACGAATACGCTCGAGCAACGAGAGTTTCTTTCTGTCGTACTCTATCTTTCTGAGGACAAATTCTCTTATGGCTTGCGATAAAGCTTCTTCGAAATATGTTAGCCATCTTTGTCTCTCGATGAGCATGTTGGCAGTGATTCTCTTCAATTTTAGTGTGAGTTCGTGTTCGTTCTTGGTAGCCTCTTTCAGTTGTCTAATGGAATCGTCGACTTTGAGCGGGTTGATGTCTCTTTTTGCTCTCAATTTTCTTGCGTTCTCTTGTCTTTGTTTTGAGAGTTGTTGAGCTTGTAATAGTTCTCGCATGATGAAGTGACGGTTTGTTAGTGCCTCTTTTATGATGTACGAATCGCGCTCGATACCCTCTAGAGGATCATATAGTGTCGCCATGTCAAGATTGGCAACAATGCTGTCAACATCACCAATGGCTGTTATCACACGTCCAAACTTATGGTACAAGTCGGAACTGTCTATAGATAAGGGTTGGAAAGCTTGGCCAAACTGGTTCACCTCCTGACTCAATTGTCTTCTGATGGTAGACATTTTGAGCAATTTAGCCTTTATATCTTGCGTGGAAAGATATAAAGACTTAATCAAGGGTCTGAACTCTGCAAGAGTGAGATTTTCATCATAAGGCGGTGTGAGTTGCTTCAAGGTCTTTCTCCTGATCCCTGTAATAGACGTTGCCTTCTTCAAAGGGGTGTAGGTGTTAAAATCAGATTCGATAAATATTGCAAGTTCATCGCTACGAATAATCAAAGGATCAGAAGTTATACGGTTAAACCATACCTGGAAATTGGCTGCCGTTTTGATAGCGTCCTCTTCGTTATTTATTCCGTATGAAGTAGAAGGGCTTGGTAACGCGGGAACGAACGTTTCTGGAATTGCCGCATTTAGGTACTTGAAGAGTTTGTAGAATTCGTTGTATGTCTTCTTTAGCTTCTTATGCTTTGGCTTGCGGAAAGTGGGTAAATTGGTGGTGCAATCGAATTTAACAGTTGGATTCTCCTTTTTGTTAGTTAAAGACCCAGCGCGTTCTATGCCAGTCACTTGGACGAATAGGGTGTACTTTGTGTTTTTCCGCTCAGGTAACAGCTCCTCTAGAGCAATAGGATCTTGTTCATCGGATTCGGCAGGAGTCTCCGCTGGTTCCTCTGCAGAGGCCGCTCTTGGTGTTGGATTCCCGTGTTCATGATCATTATCAACTGAGTTTTCTTTATCGCTATTCCACGAAGCGAAGGCATCTTGTCCTGGCTCATGATTCACAATATTGTCTGGTACCTGTGGTAGAGGTGGATGTTCTTCAGGCTCTGCGAATGGATTGTTATCCATATCATCGTAAGGATCATAGGGTACAGAAGAAGCCATGATTACAAGTGAAACAGGTTGTTTAGATCGACGTCAATTGCCACTTGAAAATAAGTTGGGGTTGAGGGATAGGATATTGGAACAGAGACTATTAATCGTACCGTCGCTGAACTATCCTTGTGGACTTTCGATGATAGACATTTCAGAGATCTTATGTCCACATGCTACGTGGGTATACGTATGGAAATGATCCTATTTTCTAATTTTTCTATATCAAAAAAAAAAAAAAAAAGGAAGGGAAAAGAGTGTATAACGACGACTTAAAACGTTACGATATGCAAATCCAGGTATATATTGTGGGAGAAAAAACAAACAAACAAACAAAACGGTAAACGTTGTATTTATTCAAATACTGTTTCTCAATTGTGAGCTTTGATTTGAGACATCTCTTTTAAAATTGAACGCAAGATAAAAGGCTTATTGTATATGGCTAAATAAACGGTCGAGAATCTACAACAAAATGTGGAAGCTAAAAAACACTGATAAATGTATTAAGGGCGTTGTCTTCGATATGGATGGGACCCTGTGTTTGCCACAAACGTGGATGTTCAAGGATATGCGGGATGCAATTGGGTGTCAGGATCCAAAAATAGATATCTTAACGTTTATTGAAGAACTACCGACAGCGGAGGAGCAGG
Organism: Kluyveromyces marxianus DMKU3-1042; assembly: GCF_001417885.1. NCBI lineage: Eukaryota > Fungi > Ascomycota > Saccharomycetes > Saccharomycetales > Saccharomycetaceae > Kluyveromyces > Kluyveromyces marxianus. The sequence goes on from NC_036026.1 coordinate 1,209,387, forward strand.
CTGAAGCAGAAAGGAAAATAACAGTAGTTGAGAAAAAGGCAATGGAGGAGATGGAACCTCAGCCTGGTATGATCGAGCTCTTCCGATTTTTGAAGGAAAACGGGATCAGCAAAAGCATATGCACAAGAAACTTAATCGGAGCAGTGACTTATTTAGTTGAGTCATTCGTGCCAACCGATTTGAACGATTTCGAATGTATAGTTACCAGAGAATTCTATCCACCCAAACCCAAGCCTGACCCTTTACTACACATATCTAAGCAGCTGAAACTAAAGCCCGAGGAGATGATTATGGTCGGTGATTCCGCCGACGACATGAAATCCGGAGCTGCAGCTGGATTCACTACGATTTTACTAAATAATGACGTTAATAAGCTTCTACGGGACGACAAAAAACTGGTCACGTACTCTGTAGACAAGCTCTTCGATATAATTGACCTGCTCGAACCATTATGATGGCACCAAAATAAGTTTGTACTACTATTACTCGTCTTACTATTTTGACATTAGAATTTTTAAGAAATATGTAACTGAAATCTGGCATTGAGATCTCAATGTGTAGAACAAAGGGAGGAAGAAGAAGAAAAAAAAAAAGCCAAGCCAAGCCAAACAAAACCCATCTTGACACTTAGGAAGTAAGCCCTTAAGTCGGACACTCTCCAACAAACAAACGATCAAGGGTCAAGCGTCCAAGGGTGCCCACAAGGATCTCTACTCGTAGCGTCAGGGGTTCACGCCACCCCGGTTTTATTTTTTCCTTTCTTTCTTGCCTACTTACTTGCTTTTCCGTTCTCACGCTTTTTTTCTTACTACTGGACTTGTCAATCTAACGCATAGGACTTTTCCTCTTTGAAGGGAAGTGAATCTCTAAAGGTAATTTCAAAGGCAAAGGCAATGTCAGACACAATGGTAGAATGGCTGTTTCACATTGCTCCAAAGTTGCTTCAGTGAAAAAAAAAAGTGGATCGTTTCACTCACTACAATTTACTACTAACACTACTAGCACTACTACCTACAAGGAGACGGCAAACGATATGCAACCCTAGTTACTACAGTCACGTTTTCTGCACACCATTACATCACAATTCTACGAAATCAGCGAAGAATAAAAGAAGCGCTGCAAGCACCAGCCGCACATATCCAGCCGCACGGAAAACCCAAGCCCAAACTAAACCACCTGAAAGCCGTACCACACGCGTGATTCTAAGAATCTTGTACGCACCGAAAATATAGCCATCATCAGGTAATCCTTCTTAGAATGGGTTTAAGCAGCCCTATGCTATTTCATGTTCCTAAAAGAGTATTCGGTGCGATTTTCTTAAAAAAATGCACAGCCGTAGGACGGCCAATGGCATTTTGATAGCCGCACCATACCACAGAAAGGATACAACAACTTTGGAAAAACGGAAAATTTCATGCCAACTTCTCCGTGCCTGCTCTTCTAGTCTGGTGGTCTTTTTTTTAGTTTTTAGATTTTTTTTTTTTTGGGTTTTGTTTTTTCGGAGTCAGTTAAACGTGCCCCGCCATACAACTAAAACAATAAAAAGTTGGGGTGCAGAAAGTAGTGTGATAGTTTTGGTTCGTGCGAGGGAATATGTAGGGCTGGGCCAAGAAGAAGAAGAACAAGAAAAAAAACCACTCAAGCTCGACTTCGAACGAGAGAAGATGTGCAGTAAAGTAGTAGAGGAAAATAGGAAAAGAGAATAATGACCGACGCAGTTGCAGGAGCCTGGTTGTTTTGCAATAACCTGGCTTCTTTCTCAAATGACAGGCCATTTGCCATTGTTTTGGGTATACGATGGGAAGATGTTGCTTAGAAGAGGTAGTAATAGTTTAATGTAGCTTGCGCCGTGCCATCCTGTAGGAGTAATCTTGTCATTTTCTAGGATCGCGGTTAGTTCTTCCTGGTATCTGTAAAATACCGGTGTCAGCCACACGGAGTAACAGAAGCCCGTAATTTCGTTTGGCACATATGGATTGCTACAGAGTAACGAAGCAAGGAGAAGCTCCGAGAATGGAATAAGGCCTTACTATTCTTGTTATTCTCTCACCATATAGATGATGCTACGGGCTGTACTTTGACAGTATGTGTGTGTATGTGTGCTCTTTGTTTTCATTTTCGGTTCATTTTGGTAAGCATAGTTTCTTCTCAAACAATATCTCTGGTGTCGCTTGACTGTTGGCCAAAACAAACGGACGACAGTATCGACAGGCTAAACATGAAAACGACAAACCACTGTAGCCTCTCCTTGTTCTCTTTAATGGGAAAATGTGTGTATAAATAGGGGACGAAATGTGATCAATCAGAAGGAATGAACCTTCTCTTCAATTGCTTACTTTATAGTTTATTGTTATTATAATATTGTTATTAGATGCTCAATCTAAGAGAACCAGGTTCAATTGAAACAACATTCAAAGACAAACCTTTTAATAATATTCAATAATACAAACAATCAAAGAATTTTAAGCAATGACTGATTATCGCAAGGAAGGTGCCAAACAGCTACCGAACGTGACTCCCCAAGAGACATCAAACACTCTCTATACCGAGGGGGACAACAGCAGCGAAGCTCCTCGCGGCTTGACTGATGATAAGGAGTACAACTCCAGCTCTAGCGAGACAGACTCACACCTCAAGAAGCGTTCTGGCGGTAACGGCAATGCCGAATACGTGAAGATTGGAGGCAAAACATATATGACATCTGATTTGGAGGAATGGCTAGCAAGAGACAGAGATCTCGAGAAGCAGCAACCGGAAACTGAAGAAAAACCAGCCGACAAGGGTTTCGCCAACCCAATGCCTGTTGGTCTATCTTGTTTTGCATTCTGTTGCTTGTTACTCAATATGGTCAATGCACACTTTAGACATGTTACTAATAACAAAATCGTGCTTGGTGGTGCGTTGTTCTACGGTGGTGTTATTGAGTTGCTAATGGGTATGCTTTGCTACCCACTTGGTGACACATTCGGTATGACAGTGCTTTGCGGGTATTCCGGTTTCTGGTTCAGTTGGGCATGGCTATTGACAGACCAATCGCACATCATGGAGAGCTACGGAACCGACGCACAAATGCTAAGAAGTGCCATTGGTTTGTACTTAATCTGTTGGGTAGTGTTCACCACTATCTTATGGGTGTGTACCATGAAGTCGACATGGGGCTTGTTCTTATGCTTTACCTTCCTAGAAATGATGTTCATCCTTCTAGCTGCTGGTGAATTTACAAACAAAGTCAAGGTCAGCAAGGCAGGTGGTTGGTTCGGTATATTCAGTGCCCTAACAGCATTCTACATCATATTCTCCGGGTTGTCTAATAAAGACAACTGTTACATACCTTTGAGACAATACGCTTTACCAAAGGCCAACTTCCCTCGCTAGAGAAGGAACTTTTTCTTCTTCCAGCATTATATTATTCTATTCCACCTCATTCCCTCCAGCCTTGAACTTCCATTAATTTTCTTAATCCCATTTGCTGCTGCTGCTGCTGCTGCTTCTACTGCTGACAACAACGCACGATATCACTACTAATAGCGTCGATGCCACATCACACTCTAATAATAATTTCTCTTCTAATGATAACGACAATATCCCAATGACACCCAGATGACAGATTAATGACAGAAAATGAAAAAATTCATAAAAATTCATAAAAAAACCAAAAAAAAAACAAACAATAACACAACAGACTGACACAAACTAATGAATGCTATTGGAATTCCGAATCTCGATTTTTTTTCCTTTTTTCCTTTTTTCAAATCCCAAATTTTGAAATTCGGTGGTGATACGCAAACCACGTGATACATAACATGGTGTTTTTTTCTATAATTATTTTGTAACCGAAACAACAGGTGCACCGCATCTGTCCCACTATAACACAGTAGCTATTTCGTCCTTGAATGGCAACCCCGCCTCCGCTTTTATTTTTTTTGCTCTGCCTCACCAGAAACAGCAGTAGGAGCACCAGTACAGAAGCGGCTTATTGTTATTGTTTTTTTTTAGTTTGTGTGCACTTCCTTAACTCAACCATTCCAGGTGTTCCCCTCCCCCGCATGCAATACGCTATAGTGGAACAATAACTTTCTACGTTCACGGCTGGACTGCGCTAGCCATTGCTAGTAAAAACTAGAAAAGAGGGGTGTCCATCAAGATTGTGCCCCTCTCACTTCTCTTTCAGTTCTGCGGGGAGAAGGGGTTGGAACTGGAAATGGAACTGGAACTGAAACTGAAGCTAGAGATGGTGCTAGACCTGGCAATAGACTGCTGCCATTTCTCAATTTCCGGAGTATCATAAAAGCCCTTGGCGTCATATCTCCGGTTACCCCTCTAACCTGCGGCTGACTTACTTTCCCTCTCCCTCTCCCATCTCCAACTTGGTGCACTCCCCCCAAAAGTCACCATCGAATATTGCAGAGTTCGGTACGGTACGCTCTGCTCTGCTCTGCTCTTACAGGACCAATTTCGAATAATATTTTTTCACGGAGTTTCTACCTCAGGACTACAGAGGTATTAGTAGTACCAGGCGAGTGTCTATCACTCACTAATTATCTTTTGTTTTCTGCTTTGGGCCGCTGTCTGTGCCAGCGCTTCGCTTTCTTCTTCGTATAGTGTTTGTTTGTTAGTGATTCTTTTTTTCCTCTCTCTCTCTCTCTCTTTTTTTTTTTTTCACAGTAGAATGGTGCACATTGTTTGTGGTTTGAAAAGTCCAGTTTATTTGGCGATGACGAAGGTGATGTCAAATATACGAGGAAAAGCCGTCAATTGCATCGGATGGTTGGAAGAAGAGGAGGAGGAAGGGGGGGGAAATTGTTGATGCTGCAGCCAGCGCTGGCGCTAACAGTGCGGCAGAAAAACTTGGGTAACCTGTATATAAAAGGGCTGGCATTTACCGGGGATTTTCTCTCTTCGTTTTTTCGGCAGGTTGGAATCTTTGACGCTTTTTTTTTTTCTTTCGGTTGTATATTGTACTTAGTATTAAGCGTAGCAGCGTCAAGCATTGAAGCAAGCAAATAAGGTAGACCACACCGATTTGAAAGAGATTACTTATTGCTTTTAATTGCCAATTAAGTCACACTAAAATAAATGTCCACGAATTCGTCCCAAGACTTAGAGAAAGGAGTCCCTGAGACCCAAAACTTAGAGAACACAGGAGCTACCACGACGCATCCTTACCAACATCATATACACAATGTTTCATTCGACGGTGATTTTGTACGTTTGGGTGACCAGACTTACAGAAGATCGGAGTTGTTAAATGCATTTGCAGGTGATTTGAACCCTGGTATCCACCCACGCCCACCACGGAATTTGGCTAACCCAGTGCCATTGGGTCTAGCCTCATTCTCATTTTGTTGCCTAGTCCTTTCGTTGATCAATGCCCAGGTTAGGGGTGTCACGAATAATAAGATTTTGGTTGGTGCATGTTTGTTTTTTGGCGGTGCCATTGAGTTGTTCGCAGGATTGCTATGCTACCCAAGCGGGAACACATATGGTATGACAGTTTTCGGTGCGTTTGGAGGTTTCTGGATTTCGTACGGTTGCATTTTCACAGACCAATTCCATATTGTGTCGTCATACGCGGATGATCCAAAAATGTTCAACAATGCCATGGGGTTCTTTTTGGCAGGCTGGACTGTGTTTACGTTCTTGATGTTAATGTGTACTTTGAAATCTACATGGGGCTTGTTCCTCTTGCTATTCTTCCTTGAATTGACCTTCCTAATGTTGACGATAGGAACCTTTACCGCAAAGGAGCACGTGACCAAGGCTGGTGGATACTTTGGTATCTTTTCCTCGGTCTGCGGGTGGTATTCCTTATACAGCGGTGTTGCCGACGAAACCAACAGTTACATCCCTATAAAGGCTTACTTTATGCCAAATGCCCCAACTGTTTAGTCTAAATGCTGATCAAGGAGGAATGCCGTAAATTTAAGATTAATAAAAATAAAGACAAATTCACACAGGCCATGCAGTTCAATCCAAATGACAATATAGGATACCGCCAGCCAACGTTTTATGTATCATGCTAACGAATGCGTTTTATCATGTTTCTACTTCACACTTAATATATCCATCTACTCAAATTTCCCGTATATATTGTGTATGCCGAGTTATTTGCTATATTACCTGTATATTGATAAATTTATTACAGACATGTCAGTACGCCTTTATATTTATATCCATATTTTATACATAGAATATATATCTCTTGGAACAGACTATTTATTTGAAGTACCGAAAAAAAAAGTCACACGAATATAATATATGGCAATCAAGGGAAGCTCTGCGAAGACTAACCACAGCACACTAACAACAAAAACATGGATCTGGAAGCAGATATCTCACAATTGATTAAACAAAACCTGAGGCCGAGATTCTCATCACTAACCGCTGAACAGCAGGCTCAATTAGATAGTATTTTTCCTTACAATTTTGACCATGATCTGTTCAAGCATGAATTGATGGAGAGCTTAGATGATTGGAAGAGGGAGGAATATACAAAAGTACACAACAGTATAGGTGATCTGCAAAGATTAGAGCTAGGCCATTTACTGGACGAATCAAGTATTACATTCGAGAAATTGAATGCAGACATACAAAAACTGCCGAAGTTCCGGCTTGTGGATAACGACAATGATTCTGATAAAGGACTACTGGAGGAATATGACAGGCTAAGAACATCACTTGTTACCAAATGTAGAGTGATACTCAAAGTCAGAAGCGAACAAGCTTCAGATATAAATACCCAGGTTATTGAATCAGTGTCTTCTGTGGTTGACGTAAAACAATTACGCGATGAGATCTCACTTGAGTTAAAGTCGCTAGGCCAGAATCTGGAAACAATACTGAAATCATGGCCAAGTCTAGCGGAACAAGACAAAGCCAAAATAGTACAGTTGATTCAGTCTAGCGAGCTGAACTTGCTATTACCAAAGCAAAAACAAATCGAGTAGAGGAGGGGAAAAAAAACTAAGTAAAGATGATATTGTTCTACATAAAAATGCTAATTACACGAGCGTTATCCAAGTATAACACACTTTAAATGTAGCACCCAACGGGGAACCGCTTCCAATTACCGCAGCCAAAAATAAAATAAGTGTTAAATTATCAATTAATGACACAGTACTAGTTGACAATTGTCGAGAGTGTACGATATGATATGACAGTGTAAAAAAAACGAATTAATGTTTTTCTGTAACAATGCGTTTAATCGAACAAACCGAAACCCATGTCATCATCGGATTCTTCCTTAGCTTCTTCTTCCTTTTCTTCAGCAGCAGCTTCTTCGGAAGCGGCAGCAGCACCGGAAGAACCAGCAGCGGCAGCAGCACCACCAGCTGGGACAGAAGCCAACTTGGTTTGACCTTCAGCGATCAATTCGTTGATGGACTTACCTTCCAAAGCGGCGAACAAAGCGTCGATCTTAGCGTCTTCAGCTTCGATACCAACGGATTCCAAAACGGCCTTGATTTCAGTGGCAGATGGGGCTTCAACACCACCTTGAGCGATCAACAAGTAAGCTGCTAAGTACTTCATTTCTGTTCCGGTTTTATTTTGAAATAATCGATTTAAGCTAAAAGCAGACTATTCCTTGGCCTCTTTTAAAACAAAACCAAAAGGGAAAATAACTATACAAAAAGTATGTTAAAAGAACAAAACTTCTTTTACACTAAATCTCTTTTAAAGTAAGTTAAAAAGATGTTTAAACTCTTTCAAAGCTTTTTTTTTTTCATTTTCATCTCGCAGACTATAAAACTTTTTGTTTGCATCATGAAAAATTTCAATGATTTTTCAAATCGCGTTATACGACAACTAAACATAGCATAACATATCCAATTTCTTTTTAATGTCATAATATACGAAAATATCAGTTCCAAGTCACGTGAATTTGAAAATAATGGTGTTCTACTCTTTTTCTGCTTTTCTTCGGGGTTATAGAGGGAAAAAAGAAATCAAAGCGAAGCGAAATGAAAAATTGATGCGATGAGATCGCTATGAGTCTTACGCTAAGAAGAAAGGTCTTTCGAAGTGCCATTGAAATAGATGCTAGAACACAGAGAAAGCAACTAAAATCCAACCTTGATTGAGAAAAACGAATCGAGACAATAGGAAGGAGCACCATAGTCCCCAATTAGGTTTTCTCAATTCAAATAACTAAAGAAGAATTCATCTATGTCTGAACTTGAGTCAGCTTTGAAAGACATAGCATATGGTTCCATTGCTGGTGCCATAGGGAAAGTGATAGAGTATCCATTTGACACAGTGAAAGTCCGTTTACAGACACAGCCAGCTCATCTGTTTCCTACCACATGGTCATGCATACATTCTACTTATGTGAACGAAGGAATATGGAAAGGGTTCTACCAGGGAATAGCATCTCCTCTTTTTGGTGCAGCACTTGAGAATGCTGTTTTATTTGTTTCTTTCAACCAGTGCACTAACTTTTTGAACACATATACCTCACTAAACTCTTTAATGAAAACAATAGTATCTGGTGCGTTTGCGGGTGCATGCGCGAGCTTTGTTTTGACACCCGTGGAGCTAATAAAGTGTAAATTGCAGGTTTCTAATATTTCGAACTCATCTTCTGCAACCTTGCGTCATACTGAGGTATGGCCCACAGTCAAGTCTGTCATCAGAGAAAGAGGAATTTTGGGTCTATGGCAAGGACAATTCAGCACTTTAATAAGAGAATGTATCGGTGGTGCTGTGTGGTTTACCACTTATGAGGTAATGAAATTAAAACTACTCGCATTGCATCCTCTAGAACAAGAGAATAAGACGTGGGAGCTTTTGGCTGCTGGTGCTACTGCTGGTGTCGCGTTTAACGCCAGTATATTCCCGGCTGACACTGTGAAGTCCGTTTGTCAAACAGAGCATACTAATATTGTCAATGCGCTGAAAATAATTTTAAGAAACCATGGTTTCAACGGCTTCTACCGTGGCCTTGGAATAACTTTAATCAGAGCTGCTCCAGCAAACGCAACGGTATTCTATACTTATGAAACATTAAAGAAACTATTCTAAAAGTTTTCAATGTTTAGCATGACGCACACTCACATATATAAATATATATTTATTTACATACACCCACAGGGAATTTAGATAGACAAAGATTTGATATTTTTTCTTTTACTCACCAAACGTAGTATTTTGATAAGCTTCAAAGACCATTGGATGAAACCTTCCTTGAAAAAGAATAGGAATGCTGCAGTCATGATACTTTGTACTAATTTCACAGAAACACCGTTGTATAGTCCTGAAATTCCATCTTTCTTAACTATTTCCAAAATCAAGGCCCACATAGATTTCTGTTCTTTCTTCGAGTTTTGCATCAAGTGCATTCTGGTCTTGAGGGTAATATATGGATAAGTGGTACCGGTCGCAGCTAACTTACCAATGGCACCTAGTAGAAAAGCCCAGCTTGGACTTAGCACTTTCTTCTTTTGAATATGTAGCACCAGGTTCTTCAACTGTTCGTATACAGTATATTGAATGATAGGGTTGGAAACAAGTACCAAAGCTGGCTTCAATCCATTGAAAAGTGTCATAGGTCCATCTGATTTTACAATCTCCACCATGGTGCCCAAAGTAGAGCTTTTACTCTTGTTAACAGTCATTCTGGTATTAGCTACCCACAATGGGTTACTGGCGACAGCAGTCATTGAACCGGCAATGGTACTGGCCAGGATAGATTCCCATGTACTGAGATACTGTTTCGATGCAAGTGTTCTAGCAGTTTTCGCACACCATTCGTAAAAGTAGTAATACACAAAATTTGTGGTAGCCATACCGTAAACAGCACTTTCTAATCCTAGGAAATAACCTGCCACACCATTCTTCTTGTAGATCGCCTTAATAGCTTCCAATTTGGGCGTACCCTCATTCTCTTTGGTCTGAAGGTTGGTAGTTATCGTTACTAGCGGATATGTTACCGCAATTGAGGCCGCTCCTCCTAACGAACCAGCAATAGCATGTACCAACTGGTCCACATCGTTCGGATTAATATCTGACATGTTTACCAGATTTTCTCGCAGTTCAGTACCGTATAGCTTAAAATCCAACTGTTGTTACCCACAAAGCACCGATAACTCACATCTAAACCTTTTTTTTTTGACTCTTTACTCCAAAACTTAAAAAAGTATTTCAAACAATGTACTCGGAATTTTGATATATACAGAGAAAGTATGTAACTTCGAGATACGAAAAGATAACTGAATACTAACAGCGAAAAGAACAAACTAATGGAATATTATATAACATTGAAGAAAGGGACGGAAATGTAAGATAATTGTCCGTGTAACTCTAAAATCTAAATGTATTTTTTTTCTCCTAATTCCAGCTTATTTCTTGGAGGTTTCAATACCGTGTTCTTCGGCAATTTCTTCCCAAGTTTTTGGAGTTCTTTTGGCATGTTCAGTCTTTCTTTCATCGTTTTTGCCCTTGGCAACGTAGAGTGAACCCATACCGATAGTAGTTAAGAGAGCCATTCCTCCCCTGTTTCAGTAGTACAATTGACCATCAGTCATATTGATTAAGCGTTAGTAAACAATGCTGGATAATTTAGCCACGCGCACAAACAAAGTTCAAATCATAAAATTTCTTACACATACCAGAAAGATTGAGGCGTGTTCATGTCTAAAGTAGTGCTGCTTTATTATGCTTGCTATCTCACCTTTGAAAGGTATATAAAACTTCTCGAATCACTTTTGTATCTAACTGGCGTTATAAACGTATGATATGGGTGTAGGTCAAGCATATATGTTTTTCCTGTATTTTTGGCATGATTGACGAAAAAAAAAAAAAAAAAAACGAAAATCGAAAAACGAATTTAGAAGAAGTTATATGCATATGTATTATGTATGTTTAAGTATGTATATATACTAACTCAATAATGTTTCTTTAAAAATGCACATTTTACCCCTCAATAAAGACGAATAATAAGTGTTATTTATTGTTTGCCGGCAGCTAAAGGCAATATAAGAAAAGTGTGATTAATATGTCTAACCCATTCCAGAATATTGGTAGAAACTTTGCGTACTTGTGTATTGGTCTAACGGCCTCCGTTATAATTGTCAAAACAGTGGTTCGTGATTCTAAAGTTTCCAAATTTGATCCTCAAAACCTAGCTTCTGCTCAGACATCAGCAGAGGATGCTCATTACGCTAATCTGGCTGAGATTAAGCCTGGATTTCCGTTGAAGAAAGGTGACGAGGAGTCCCAAATCAAGAGGAAGAGTGAGTTTGAAGGGGCTGGACTTTCCTATGTTACTAGAAAACGTGGGGATAGACTAGGATTCTTGGACAGAAGAAAGGAAGAATGAGTAGACGGTGTAGAACTGCATCTAAGTTAATATCTGTAAATAGTCCATAAAGTTATTATGTAAATCAATTTTTAAAATTAAGGTCCCTGAGATGGGGATAAAATAAAGTGTCAAATAATATATTAGTACAAACGAGTTATTTAAGCTTAAGCTAAATTCGAAACAGTTGGCTACGTTTTGATAAGAACTCTCGACTGTGCAACATTCAACCAATAAAACTCGTGAGAGTCGATAAAGAAAACCGAAACACAGGGAAAACCATCTTCTCCGACAGTAAGATACAAACAAAAATAAGATGTATACTAAAAACGTAGTCAAATATAGTAATAGTAGGTTGGTTGACGTAGAGGAGAAGAAAAGACAAAAGAGCGATAAAAACAGATAGGACGTAAGTGTACCGACGATTGTTTACTTAGATTCTTCAAAGTAGTCGGCCATTTCCTTGTCCAAGTCTTCCAAAGACTTCTTTTCTGGCTTTGCTCTCTTCTTTTGCTTGGCTGCAATGGCCTTCTTGTTTGGACCTGCTGTCTTCTTCTTTGGTTGAGCCTTTGCTGGTACCTGCTTCTTAGCAGCGTTCTTGGCCGCAACATTTTGGACTGGACGAATTCTGTCCAATAGAGTCTTTTGGCTTGGATCAACAATTAGAGTTAATCTTAGCTTTGATTTACCACCATCGATTGGAGCATTGTTAAATTTCTTGACAGCTAGGTTGGCTTGTTCAACGTTCTTGAAAGTGATAGTAGCCATACCAGTGGAATTACCTCTTTCGTTATAACTCAACAAAGCCTTTTGGACACCACCGACTTGGTGATTGAAAAATTCCTTTAATTAATAGGGAGGGGGGAGAGAAAAATGTTAGTGAATTTGTTGTAATAATGAGAGCGTTATAATATAACACTCTTTTGCGGAATCATCATTCGTGTAAACGTTTCAAAATATCATTATAACCACTTTGGAGTAATACCAAAGTAAAGCTTGGCAACTAGAGGAAAAAAGAGAATATTTTAAGGTTTCATTAGGTTCATTTGAAAAGATTAGACTTCAATTAGCCAATCCTTCATATTGTATCGATATTTTCTTTTTTTATTTTGTTTGATCTCGACAAGTAAAATCTCTGGAAGTATTGTTCAGTCAGCATCCACTTTTCAAGAAAATTCGTAATATTGAAGAATGATAGGAAAATAAACAAACACACATATTTCGAATCCAACATGCCCATGTTTTTTTGATAATAATTATCCTAAAGATACTATTCCATTCATTATGTGAACATTTTGTTCATTTCCATATCACATTATACTCAATGCATACTCGAAAAAATTCTTGAAAAATTCGAACAACTCGACAGCTATTCATTTGCACTTGTTCCCTAAGAAGCTAAAGAGATCAAAATAAATTGTTCCTTAACTTCAAAATGAAAGCCGCAGGTTCCATGCTGTTACTGATTCTCTTCCCTTAAAAAAGGGTTCTGAAAAGGATTAACCCGAGATGGAACCTGTGATTCGCTGACGAACATGATTAATGTAAGAACACTCACATAGGATAGTGACCTCCTTTACTTGAATTTCCAATTATTTTAAAAGGTGGAAAACAAGAAATACCATGAATCCGCAATGTTGCAATGATTCTTCTTATCACATAACCCTAAATTAAGGTAATGATAAAATCCTCAAACATCAGGATCATGATAAAACAAGTAAATGACCTTTCAAACAAAAACAAAAAAAGATACACTCCGAATTTTTCAATTTTCATTCCAAAATTGCATTTCATGTTATTATGAATATCGACTGACGTTTTTTGTACACCAGTGATAACAGAAAGAAAGTACGCAAAACTGGAATGGAAAATCTGAAAAATCTGAAAAATCGAGAACCCAGCAATAAAATATTCTTTTTCCTCTGTTACTCTCTCTGATTAATAATACTCTATCTCATTTTGTTTCTATTTTCTTCAACTTGACCACATTCAAAATGAATAACGGGACGGATAACAAAAAAACTTAATGCTCAACACTTACCGTATCGAGATAGAGATATGCTTATCATCAGATATTGAAATGATTCGTTTGGTGAATGTGCTACCGAATGATGACTCATGCGCAAATAGCTAGTACACGGGAACATACTTTGACAGCATCTTGGTTAATGTCTCTTGGCAAACCTTCGACATTAACTCTGGTAGATAGAGGGGCTCTTAGCAATGCTGGCACTAGGGCAGCAGCGGTAGGACCCTTCTTTGGACCCTTGGCTGGACCAGTTCCTGGTCTAGGACGGTTTCTGTTGATATTCTTAGAAACCTTCTTTGGGCCGGTCTTGTTGTTTCTTCTGGCCTGCTTAGCAGAACCAATAATTTCATCCAAAGATTGATCTAAAGCGGACATTTTGGAAAAATAAGATGAGAATCTCTTTGGGCAGTGGATTCGAAACGGAACAAACAATTGGGTAACTGTCTTGAAGTTTTAATCTTTCCAATAAAAATAAATATTAATCAAAACTTATTAACACATAATACGCGTTTTTGAAGAATACGCAACAATTACCTCCTAAAAGTGAAAGATTTTTTTTTTTGTTTCCTCTCCTTTTATATGAAAAACTAATTTGAGCGAGAAATATGAAATATTTTTCACTATTGTTTTCCCAGTATTATAAGCGGTTAAAACCCAGCAGTCGAAATAAAGCAGGGTAACATAATATATCTAGTACAATTTTCTCTATTGTAAAAAAGAGGGTAACTCAAAATGGATTTGCGTTTCTTGTTTTGGAAATTGTGTTATTTTTTCTCATTTTTTTTTTGAAAGTGAGTTCAATACGACCCGGGTAACGGCGGCTCATGCAATGGGTAATGACATTTTAGAATCAAGTTCTAACTGACGACAATCCAATCGTTGAATCGGACAAAAGTAAGAGATCCCAAAAGTTATAACACAGGTATCAGTAAAGTGATAGCCATTATAATAGCTACACATTCCTGTTTAAAGATAGCATCATTAGGGAGGTAACAGTCCCATCTGTGAATAATATGAAGCCATCATACCGCGTGAAAAATGGATTAAACTCACATCTACGACAATCTCAAAAAGAACATGCACAATCAAACCCCAACGTCCAGTTCATTGTTGCAGCTGAGTTTGACAACAAATCGGGACCTGTCATCAAGCATCAATATCCTAAAACAATTCCGGGGTTTCGAACAGTCGGTAACGATTCCTTAGGCTCGCATTTGGCAAGTTTAATGATTCCGAATAGCGTTGAGAATCATCCAGGCAAGGCAGATTTCACCGTATTCGTCCTATACAAGTATCAAAATATGTACCAGCTATTCCCTGTTTCGAGTAATAAAGATGCAGAGAAAGCGCTGGATGCAGCATCAATTATTGAGGAAGAGGCTCTCGATGAAGAGCAAGAAGATAGTTTTCCAAACGGGAATTTGGATTCTGGATTAGCAAATAACGGTAAACAGACGCATGAACCACCACTATTTTTCCTAAGTGTAGTAAATACCCTACTTGATAAGAATAATGATAGAGGTGCATATATAAAAGCAATTGCATTGGGGACTACGATGACAAACTTCTATACGTTCAAACCCCTACTAACTATGGTTCTAGATTACTACATGAGTTCCAATACTAACGATGTAAGGATACTTATAGACTGTTTTGATATGATCAATAGTCTGGATCTTTCATTGGTTACAAGATTTCATTCAAATACTATTCTTCAAAGTATTTTGAACTCAATAAATGACGAGGATATTACTTCCAAAATTTTTGATCCACAGGACTCTTCATTGCCAAATATCTTACGAGTCAACGAATTACCGAGGAAAGATCGCTACGGAAATGAAATTCAATTTAAAAAGAGAGTTCTTCAATATAAGTTTTCAACATTTATACCAAAGGTTTTACCTGCGTACTTCACCAAGATACCATTACAAATTGATCTTATAAAACATGATAATATAAAAATTGAAACAAACTATAATCACTCAATCCTTAAACTCTTATTAAGACTTATACCTATGTTCAAAGAGCTCAATGATTCAGAATATTCATGGAGGCTCATGATAAATTCTACCCAATCATCCAAAGATGAACTATGTCAATTTGTGATAGCATTATCTAATCTCATAAATGGGTTTTGTTCAGATTATTTTGATGGTTCATCTATATGTATTTTCCCTTACATGGAGATATCAATTATTGACGTGTTCAGAGAAAACTTTACGGGCGAGTTTACGAAAGGGAAATTTTTCAGTGTAGCTGGTGTATCAAATCCAATATTCCAATATCAAGTCGATGTATGGGATTATTACTACGATATGGATACAGACATTCTAATAAAATCAAAATCTCTTTCACCAGAAGAGAAGAATAAAGTTAAGACTCAAGGAATTAGGTCAATATTTTCGAGGTACACTAGCTCACAGGAACAGGTGAACAAACAGAACAGGGCAAAATTACATACAAAAGAGGGCTTAATGACAATTATAATAAATCTTTTGATCAAAGGACAGCATGACAATGAGACGGTCTTAAATACCTTGAAACGGGCTAGCATACTTCAACTCTTACACCTAATAAACAATGGTCGCGATGGTATTAATGGGGTTGAAATGACACTAAAAGACCAATATATCATAAATTACAAAGATTTAATTGTTTTCGCTGATATTTTCGAGTATAATTCCTTGAAGGTATTGAATCTTTTAAACAACTTAGAATTGGATATATCAAAAATATTCTGGCCGAACATTACCAATACATACCAGATTAAAAAGAGATTGTTATTGGATTTATACAAACATTTGAAACAGTTGCATAAGTTTATTTCGGTGAATAAAAAGAACTTAGGAAAATTCCTTAATATTGCCATGAATTACCCATTGGTATCTGCTTTTGACGGGATAAACATAGCTCAAGATGACCTTGCCGATTTGAATATTGAAAAACTTTTAGCATCCGAAAGGTCAAGCATGAAATCGATTGATTCTCTTTATGATGGAAGTGCTCCTAATGACACAATCGATCACTTTAATACATACAAGGCATTCAACCTTCTCCTTCTCCCACTATTTTTAAATCCACAATTGGAACATGATGATTCGAGTTTCCTTGGCGGATTAGGCCCTCCAGCCCCTCTAATGCGACTATCTACGGGCAGAAATTATAATTATCAATCTGATTCAAGTCTTTCCATGATTTCCAGTATCTACGAGACAAACGACATCATGAGCCATGATGTTAATTATGAAAATTCGTTGATTGATGACGCAACAACGATTTTCACAACGAAATCCAACATCCCGGACTTATCGAGTCTGATCAACAAATGCCGGCAAATGTCTATAAAAATACTGTATCGAATTCAAAGGCATCATATCGGGCGTCTCATTGTTAACTCGAAGTTAAATCCATTATTCAGAGTAACATATCAAACAGCGAAGCAGGAACTATTCAATTCTTCGGATAACACTTCTACCTTAAATTCTAATGGCCATACCTTGCCTCAACCGAATCAATATCTTCCCTCTACTCCTCCTGTAAGCGCCGACGCCATAAAACCTAGAAATAGCCTCAGACATTCCACAGCATCCTCTCCAAAGCTGGAGAGTTCGATGAAACTCTCAGTTAGCAGAAGAGATCTTTTAAAGGATTTGAGTTTAATAAATGTAGACTCAGAAACAAATGGTCTTCCTGCTCTTACAAATACACCAAACAGACATGATCTTTTGGAGAGTCTCGCAAAGTTAGAAATATCACCAAAACAACAAAATAACTTATAGCGCATTTATCGGAAATATGATCCATAACTTAAAAAAATCTGTTGCTGTGTTAGCTGCTTTTGAATGGTTTCTCCCATGGTACAGACATGTTGTTTCTCTGTTATTTTCAAAATTATATACATATATTCCATAACAATTAATATTACCCACTTTCCCCCCCAAATATTCCAACAACCAGCAATAGTAACTGTAAATCCATCCATGTTTATCTATAAAAAGTATATGCGTTAATTAACTAAACATAATCATATTGTAAAATGCATCCCACTTTGTGTATGAAAGAGAAGAAAGTGGTGTAAGTTAACGGAGAGTATCTTATTTTGGCTTACCATTTACCAACATAGCATCCAACTCAGAAGGAATATCCATAACTGGTAACATAACTTCTGCCAACTTGATCTTAGAAGGAACCTTCTCCTTTTTCCATTCGTTCAAAACTTCAATGATTTCCTTATTCTTGGAAACAGTAACAGTTTCACTGAATTTGTTTTCAAAGTCACCAAAAGCGTTAAGCAAAGCGGTCCACTTAACTGGTGCAATATCATTATAACTTCTGGTTGGTCCTAGAATAGCTCTTTCAATAGTGTAACCATTGTTGTTGAACAAAAGAATGTTCATTGGGATCTTGTAACGAATGTAAGAAGCAAATTCTTGAATAGTCATTTGAGCAGCACCATCACCTTCACACAAGATCAACTTTGGAACATAGTCTGCTGGGACAGCAGATTGGTTGATAATGTGAGATCTTGGGTAGTCGCGCATACCACAGCCGACACCTAATGCAGCTGGCAAAGCCATACCAATAGAAAGGTAGAATGTTTGTGTCATATATTTCATTTCTGGAGCGAATTTCATGTTGATCAAGTTAAATTGGAAAGAACCAGTTTCAACAACCAAAACATCACCAGGGTTGTAGAAATTCTCCACTATACGCTTCAAACTCTGTTGACTAATTTCATCATCTTCACCAAATTCGATGTGTTCTCTAGTTCTAGAGACAGATGGGTAAGCGGTGGAAATCTTGGAGACATCTAGGTTTTCATTCATGTATTTCAAAACGGCAGCAAAGTTAGCTTCTTGAACTTCAACTGAACCATTAGCCTTAGTTTCGAAGAATGTGATCTTGTCCTTCGAAAGTTCAACAACTCTGGCGTTGTCGTTGTAACGGAAAGTGTAGTAACCAAAGTTGATTTCATTCTTACAAGGACCAAAGTGTAGGATCAAGTCACTCATTTCCACAATGGATTGCATTTCCTTACCAGTTTCAGCACCCTTGTAGACACCCAAATGCTTTGGGTGATGTTCGTCCAAAGAAGACTTAGCCATGGCAGTGGTGAAGTTCCACATGTCAACCTTGTTGATTAGCTCACGAATATCCTTGTTCAAGTTAAATCTACCAACTAGAGCGTCGGAAAAGACAGATGGAGTCTTAGATTCGTATAGCCATTGCAAGATTTTGTCACCGGCCTTTTTGGTAGCATCCTTAGAGGTTGTGTTTTCAATGACATAAGGCAAGTCTATAACTGGGGTCTCAACCAAGTTCTTATTAGAGACCATTTCATCAGCGAAATCAGCTGGAATAAAGATGTAACCTGGCTTACTGTACTTGTAAATATCAGCAATAACCTTGTCGATCTTTTCTGGTGCAGATTCGACATCGTGCAAGAAAGCGCTAGAGCAAGAAACTCTGTCCTTAATCATATCGAAGTAAACTTCGTGGTTTGGTTCCTTGTCACCATCCAAGTCTGGAACCAAGTGGTGAACATTGTGGGAACGGAACTTGTCATTCTTTCTGAACTTGGTTGGACTGACACCGACAATGTGCAAGACCTTAACATCTTCCGCAAAGGCACCAGAAATACCGTTCAAAGCGGACAATTCACCGACACCAAATGTGGTGATTACACAACCGATTTTACTAGTGTAACGGGAGTAACCGTCCGCAGCATATGCAGCGTTCAATTCGTTACAAGTACCAACCCATTGGAGCCCGTTTTGCACCAACTCTTCTTCGTACAAGTATTCTAGCAAAGGCAAGTTGAAGTCACCTGGAACACCGAAAATGGTCTTGGAACCACAGTTGAGCAATCTCTCGAACACATAACGACCAAGAGTGATGTCCTTGACAACACTGGAGAGGCCGTGGACTGGAGAGTCGCTTCTTGGTGATTCAGATGCAGATTTATCGTCTAGAACTACTGGAGCCATTGTTAATTATATTTGATTCTTATAGATTTAGGTACAAATTATCAAGAGAAAACCTTAAATATCCTATGAAGTAAAATAAAATACAACAACGCATCTGTGATTCAAGAGATGTTGTTTTATGGCCTCTTTATATATCAATTTGTACTACTCCTCAAGCAAGTGTCAAGTTGGGCTTGTTCTGTTCTGTTCTGGCAACATCTACCCATAGTAAAATAGACTAAGAAAGAACAAATCCTATGAAATGCAAGTTACCGTCAATAGCCGCAGTCTCATCGCTAAAAGCGTTTCTATTTTACGTCAAAAAAATTCCATATGCCCTTTTCTACTGCAAAGGACACAATACAATACAATAACCGAACTTTTTTTTTTTTTTTTTTTGTTTTGTTTTATTTTGTTTTTGTCAGAGATTCTTTCAGATCTTTTGTTAACAATGCGCTACTGCTACATCGAATATTGAGAGAGAATGGCGGGAAAGTGTGTGTGTGTTTTACTTATTTTTCTGCAAAAGAAAAAAAAAAGTGCCATTGCACATGCAAGGTTTTCTCTAAAGTCAGACAGTTCGGGTTATGATTGGCGTAAATAAAGTTAAATCGAAACAGAATTAACATACTGCTGGTTACAACTGGGCTAAATGAAGAGTACCCATTAGAGAAGGACGGAGGCTCGGAGGGACTGAGTTAGGAGGTGAATATGTCAAGAAGAGCAAATTAAATTTGCCTATTAGAAAAAATGTGACGCCAGGAATTTTGGAAGGAAAGTGAATAATGATGCATCGCCGTGCTTTTTTGTATCTACATTGCAGTACGGACGGATGTGGGGGATTTTGAACTGCCAAGGGGACGGATTAGGTTGGACAAGTGTCGGTGTCCGGGTAATATATACTTTTTTTTTTCTCTCTCTCTCTCATACTAAGAACAATTCCGTTGATTACCGAGATCCAGTATAAAGGCGAAGAAACTACCGAAACGTGCCGACAATAACCGAAGATAGCCGACCATTACCGGCAAAAGAGAACAAAATGTAAAACAAACGAGAAGAGGCAAGACAAGACAAGATACTACTTACTTATCCCCTCCCACCCCCCGTGCTTGCCTAAAACGGTTCGCACCTGCTACTGGGCACATTCACGGAGACACTAGGATTCGCCGAATCTGACGTGGTCCCCCTTCCGGGGAATGTACTCAGTACCCATTTTAATTTTTTTCCCTCATTGTATCTCATACGCGTTGGATCATCATAGACAGTCAGTTAGTTCCCAAAAGGATTTCGTTTGGTTGTACTCAGGACCTGCTGCCGTCATGATTTTCAGATCACGTGACTGTTTTTTTCCTCTTCTTTTTTTTTTTTTTTTTTTTTTTTTTTTATTTCCAGTCTCTCAAATTTTCTGACTTGATGAGCAAAGCTTGAACATTTCACAGTCAATATTATAATATTTAATATGTGTTTTTTTTTTTTATTAAAAAAAAAAATTAACCTTTATAGATGATGATTACATAGGATTAATTAATATATTGATAGATGAGCAAAGGGTATATTATATTAATAAAGAATTTTTAATTCGTAACATGAAATAGTGAGATTTGCTTGATTTTTAAAATATCATTCATTCCGTATATTTGTAGGTTACAATCTTCATATCACAGCGGTGAAAATCAATATAGTGATAGTACTACAACAATATAAACCTTGTTAATCATGGACCAAAGAACTGTTGGTATTTTAGGTGGTGGCCAATTGGGCCGTATGATAGTGGAGGCCGCTCACAGATTGAACGTCAAGACTATCATATTGGATGCTGAAAACTCGCCAGCAAAGCAGATCAATGCTTTGTCCGAACATGTTAACGGTTCGTTTTCAAAACCAGAAGATATCAAGAAAATCGCTTCCATGTGCGATGTTTTAACTGTGGAAATTGAGCATGTCGATGTCCCAACTCTTAAGCAGGTCCAAATCGACCATCCAAACTTGAAGATATATCCAGACCCAGAAACAATTGCCTTAATTCAAGATAAGTTCACTCAAAAGCAATACTTGATCAAGAACAATATTAGCGTTGCTGAATCTGTTTCAGTCGAAAGTGACGAAAAATCCTTGGCTGAGGTCGGCTCTCAATTTGGATATCCATTTATGCTGAAATCCAGAACCCTTGCTTATGATGGCAGAGGAAATTTTGTAGTCAAGTCTAAGGACTCAATTCCAGAAGCACTCAGTGTGTTAAAAGATCGCCCGCTATACGCAGAAAAATGGGCACCATTCGTAAAGGAACTAGCAGTGATGGTAGTAAGATCCCCAGAAAATGCAGTGTTTTCTTATTCGACGGTAGAGACCATCCACAAAGATAACATCTGTCACACCTGTTACGCCCCAGCTAGAGTTCCAGACTCAGTGCAATTGAAAGCAAAGTTGTTGGCTGAACAAGCAGTTGCAGCATTCCCAGGTGCTGGTATTTTCGGTGTAGAGATGTTCTACTTAGAAGACGGGGAGTTATTGATTAACGAGATCGCGCCAAGACCACATAATTCCGGCCATTATACCATCGACGCATGCGTCACCTCTCAATTCGAAGCCCATATCAGATCTATATTAAATTTGCCTATGCCAAAAGAATTCACTTCCTTGTCCACAACTAACACTAACGCTATTATGTTGAACATATTAGGAGATAACGAAGTGAAGAATAATGAACTAAAAATCTGTGAAAGAGCACTAAATACGCCGGGTGCATCTGTGTACTTATACGGTAAGGAATCAAGACCAAAAAGAAAAATGGGTCATATTAACATTATTGGTTCTTCAATGGTTGAATGCGAACGTAAGTTAAATTTCATCCAGTACGGTGAAGAAACTTATAAAAACAGCGAAGCTAGCAAATCTGCCGTTCCTGGTACTTCTTCGAAACCATTAGTTAGCGTTATTATGGGATCCGATTCCGATCTTCCTGTCATGTCTAAAGCCTGCGATATTCTCAATGACTTTAACGTCCCATACGAGGTTACTATCGTTTCGGCCCATAGAACTCCTCACAGAATGTCCAAGTTCGCTATCGAAGCAGGTAACCGTGGTATAAAGGCGATCATTGCTGGTGCAGGAGGTGCCGCTCATTTGCCAGGTATGGTTGCAGCCATGACACCACTACCTGTTATCGGTGTTCCTGTCAAGGGATCATGTTTGGATGGTGTTGATTCTTTGCATTCTATCGTCCAAATGCCAAGAGGTATACCAGTTGCTACTGTTGCAATCAACAATAGTACCAACGCTGCTTTACTAGCTATTAGAATTCTTGGTGCTTATGATTCTAGTTACTTTGTAAAGATGCAAAAATTCCTAATGAAACAAGAGGAAGAGGTCTTGACTAAGGCCGAAAAGATTGAAAATATCGGATACCAAGAATATTTGAGGAAATAAGTATTCAACTATCTCCAACAAGAAGCGCCTTGATAGGCTATACATAATATTAGTTCTTAAGATCAATCGTTATTCATTCCTTAATAGATGCTGTCATTACACGACTTACTAAAATTACTATATATATAATACAAGTTTGCGAATTATTCTAAAAGGCAAAACCCAGAATATCACTGATATATTGCTCTAAATCTTGAAGATTTTTGTGGATTTGCTCCTTCGAATCCATGACGGAACTGACATTTTTAGTAAACTCTATTAAAACATTTAATTTCTCTTTCAAATAAGCAAGTTCGAGAGTAGAAACTAACTTCGATAAAAGTTCACTATCAGATAAATTTGCACCACCGAAGTACATAGTATCCTTCGCTCTTGCCAGCAAGTTTTTTAAATTAAATTGCCCTTCATCAAGGAGAAGTGATTTATTAGCATATACCAAAGCGCATTTATTATCAAATGGCACAAACTTCATAAATTTGAAAAAAACAATGTAATTTAATAACTTTGGAAGGGCAAATCTTACGAGACCATAAAAAACTGTAGGGTACTTCATCCATAATTGTACCTTTCTTTCATTAAAATCCAAATCGCACTCTTGCAATGATCTTGAAGTGTCATCATCTAGTTTATCCGTCTGCACACCAGCACTATCATCTCCCAATACGTTCCCCTGTTTATTGTCATTAGAGTATTTTTCAAATAAAGACATCGTGACATAACGAACTTGTTGCACACCAGATGTGCAAACAGGAAGCTTTCCGAGAGCTATTTCGATTAAAGCAACAATATCCAAAACCTGAAGTAAACTTTGGAAACATTGCATTACATAGAAAGCTTCAAAGAGAGGAATCTTTTTTGCGACTGCAGCATCCAATTCTGAAATTTCAATGAATTTTATTTCAGGTGCAAACACATCAAAATGCAAAATTTCGAGCGTTGGTGGAGTATCCCTCAATGTTAACTTCACACTCTCTGAGATAGACAATGTGTTCAAAACATCCCAATTAATTAGCATTACTGTTTTGTCATTTTTCAATTCAAAAAGTTTACCCTGAACTGATGTTTCTAGTGTATCCACTTTATTCAAAGCCGTAAAGTTGCTTAGCTTTTTATTTCTCCAATCATGGAATATTTTGCATAAGTAGAAATGGTATAGAGATGACGACATTGCATCAGGGGTAAAATTATCCTCTAAGTCCTTTAAGTGAAGCAAAAATAGCTTTTTAGTATCTTCACTAGATTTTGCCAATGCTGGAATTTCATCTGGGAAATCTTGCTGCTTATTTTTTCTATACCAAAAGAAAATTAGCAAGCCGAATGGCAAGATACGATTTTCTAATCTTTCATCAGTTGAACACAATAAGTTCAGAGAATCATGAAGTAAGTTATGATCCATGAAAAAGAACCTTACATGACACAGTTGGGAAAATCCTACCCAGAGGTTCATTAGAAGAAGCCTGCTCTGTACCAAAGTTTTTATTGTGGAGATTTCAAACAATTCAGCTAGATCCGAACAAGTACGATATTCACTAACCACATTACTGTAAGCTATTGTTTTTATTAGCTTATCAAGGTAAGCTGTGACAGATATTTTATCTATTTTGATGCAAGTGAAATAGTACACCAATATGTTAAGAGTCTGTAAAGACTGTAAATAATCCAAGTCTTCCCAGTTTTCAGATATAATTCTGAGGCACTCTTTAGGTGTTGGAAGTGATTCTACCTTTCGCTTGTCATTTTTCTTTTGCATATGAATATAGGGCATTGCGCATAAAAATATGGCATAAGTTAAACTGATATCCATTCTTGAGATCACGACGTATATTTGCTCTTCTTTCGGCTGTAGAATATTAATTTTGGAATGAACATAATCGTAAAATAAGTCTACTAGAACAAGAGCGGTAGAAACTGAAGGGAAATTGGGAAAATGTCTTGCATGAATCATTGAATCATGAATAACATGAAATTGTTGTTCTTCTTGGGATGGATTTGATGCCGAACAATACTTCTCGGATTGTCGATCCGAAAGAGGCGATGCTACTTTGATCAAAGAAGGGTGTGTTACAGTTGATGATTCTTGAACAATATTTGCAACGGGGGAAAGTTCGTTAGAAGAACCATCTGATTTCTCTGTAACGACATGATCTTTTGGGATAGTATTGGTATTTTCTGAAATTTTCTTCGTATGAGGATCCGCCACAGCGTTATCATCTTTCAAATCACCCTGGGTGTTGGGACTTGGTATGGATATAGAATTTCCTCTGTTCCTAGGGCCAACTGGGCTTACCCAGTTACCCATTTGTATAGGCGATGCGCTATTATGTTGTCCATTTTGAAGATTAACAGTCGGATTAACTAAGGGGATTGCAGACATGTTTGGATTCGGACCATAATTTCTATTCTGCATTACTCCGACACTACTCACATTATTCACATTTCCAGCATGTTGAATTGGTAGAAATGACGTCATTGGTGGATATTGGTTGTAAATTGTGTGGATATGGACACCATCATACAATTTTTGTCCTGGTACTGCATTCTGATACATGTTGTTATTTTCTGCATTGTTGACAGGCAACATAAAACCTGGCATTGAAATACCATGGTATTGAACTTGCTTTGGAATTCCATAATTATTGAGAGGGTTTTTATAATATTCATTTTGATTACCAGAATCATCTTTTGAATTTATAGCTGGGTTTGCACCAAGCGCACGTCGTTCAATGATGAACTGTCCATTTTTTTCAAGAGGCGGAAATGGTAGGATATGACTAGTAGGGGTAGGTATGGATTGAATGCTGGCTGAAGGCGATGTATTAATATTATTATTATTACTATTATTGTTATTATTATTATTATTATTATTATTATTATTATTCGTAGTAGTAGCACTATTGGGTGCTGGACTTGCAGGATTTTCACCAGATGCATTCAAAGTCGACGAGTTAACGAGCTTTGGAGCACTACTACTCACCACTGTATTTGGGGCCGTAAAGGATGCATTACTACTAACCGAGCTATTGTGACCGGAGTCCCTTCTCGAGTAGGAAGATGTTGATGTAGGAGAGTTTTGTCGCTGTTGCTGGTGTTTCATTTTACCAAAAACCCTTCTACCCCCTCTATTGCTAGCAACAAAGACGCATGTGCCCCCAGTGTTTGCGCAATTTGTACACCTTCCGGGTCCACCATCGGGACCAGGGTGCATTTCACCATCGCATTTGATCTTCTTTTCCCTGCATGCCAAACAAGCTCTTTTCGCTACCCTTCTCTTCTTATTATAAATACTGCCTGTTTTATCCATAACATCGTCGATGGAATCGGTCATTTGGCGATCGATTGATATTCTAGTAACCAGTGTTCCCTATTTTTTTTGTTCCTTTCCTTTTCCTTTTTTTTTTTTAGTACTACTACAATTCCAGTAGTATTGTATTCCTATTTCGTTTATGCCCTTTAACTTGGAGAAGAGGAAGCCTTTATTTTAGCCCTTATGGATATGTATCAATTGAAAGGATCTGGTACGAAAGTTTTGGTGTAACGTAATTTATGACAACTTCAGATCGAACAGCGTTGAATAACGTGTACGATAGTGTAATGATACAGAGTGGGAACAAACAAACAAGCAAACGAACAAAAGTAAAGTAAATTGCAATAAAATAAAACCTGGAGAATCAAAAATCAGTGTATGGATTCTCTTTCACTGTGTGTGTACGCGTGTAAATGCCTGGAGATGATCAGAATACTGTGTTTTCTTAATTAGTTCAATTGCAAAGAAACCCCGAAATGCTGTATATTAAATAGAGAACACCACCAGATCATGTAGGTATATCTATATCTACAAATTCAACTGAACGAACGAACGAACCACCAGGACTTTCTGCGCGTGTCTCGTTCTATCTTATGATATTTCCTTGAATGATATCCTAGATCCAGCTAATACAAATACCGATCCAGATATATAGTCGATCAGGTTCAATTGTAACAAAGCAAAATGGTATTCCAATAAATATTGGAAGTACACTAACAAATGTGATTAATTAATCTACTAGCCACAACCTTACAATGCCCAGGGCTGTGGAAAAAAAAAAAAAAAAAAAGAAGAATTAACTAAACAATTAAATAGTTCTAAATATGAGTCGATCGATAATGGCGACATTAAACAAACGCCTTGGAGTAACTACCATGTATCTTGGCTATATATTCCGCCTTAGCAATCCAGAAGTAGGTCTAAAAAAATGATAAAATTGGGCCAGAATGAAGATCCAACAATATAGAGTCTCCAGCGCTGCACGTAGTACCTGCACGTAGTACCTGCACGTAGTATATGCACGTAGTGAGTTGTACGTAGCGCACACTGCACGTAATGTTATCTAGAAACGTACGCATCCGGAACAGAAATATACTTGTTTTCTTTTTCTTTCCTTTGCCTGGTAGCATGGCGGAATGGAGGGGGGGGGAGGGAGGAAAAAAAGGAATAGACTTAGTTTTTCTGTGGGGAGCGGATCCGTGCCAGTCTACGGCCCAGCCTGGTGCAAAGAACCCTTATCTACGCTACATCCGTTAAGGTTAATGGTATTATACAGGAAAACAACTACAACAACAACAATCACAGAGGCCTGGTCAGTTAGTCAGGCTTTGAGACTTCGAAGGTCTGCAGTTACGATTTGGGCAAACCCGATAGAGGCCGTGTTCCTGTGTAGTGCGCCAAGATTTTCGGTATTAGAAAAGGCTACTGGTTAAGTGGGCGGGAATTAATATAATATAGGCTTTAAAAGTCGAAGATCTCGAACAATAATAATAGTCTCAAGTTTTTCTCAAAATATTCAGTTACTGTATTATTATTGCAGGCACTATGGGATTTTTCCTTGTTTTTTCTTGTTCTTGTTGCTGTATTTTTTTTTTTTTTAGTGTTTTGGAATCTCAGAGCCGAAGGCAAAAAGGGTTGTGGAAAAGGAAGACTGAGTCTTTCCGGCCGATTCTACATAGGAATGGGAACAGACACAGGGACGACTGGCTTTAACTGTGTGTAAATTGGAAGGGGGGGTGCATTGCATTGTCTTCTGTTTACAATTGGGTATGCGCGCGTGCGTGGGCGTATTAAAGCCACTGCCCAGCCCAAGGTTGAGTGACACTTTGTGTTTCAACAAAAGGATTCAACTAAAGACCCAACTTAGTATTACTACATAATAATTATAGAGGCCAGGCAAGGCTGTGACTATCACCATAACATAACGGCTACAATGCGATGTGTGGCAAAAACTGAATGCTGAGGCGCCAAACTCTATCGCCCGCGCGCCCATTCCCATTCCCATTCCCCTCTTTCCCCTTATTACTGTAGACGGTATCTCGTTCCGTGGAAGACTTTCACCTGAGATTTTGTACATTCTGGCCAGATTTTTTTTCCTCTTTCCTATAACTGTCTACATAGAAGGGGAAAAGACGGATTAGACGCAAGAGAAGTTGCATGACGGAATCAATGCAGCAAGCTGGTGTCCACGGGATCAACATGTAGTATGTTTACAATAGCCGCTCTTCGTGTGATATCTGACGCTACAGAAGGCCGCGCTCGGAAGTTCAAACCCCGACTAGAGGAACGCTTTTCCCAAGATACCTGCCCCACCATTATTTTACTTTTTTTTCATTTTTTTAGAGTTCCTTCGATGGGTTGCTATATTCGGGCATTGACGAGGCATTGGTCATTCGTTGACCAACGGCAACAGAATAGCGCTTGCGCGCGTGCGCGGAAAAGACAAAAACCTAGACAACGTCTAGCATTTACGGGAGGCTGAATATTGTGTTTCGATCTCACTTAAATTTAGTTCCTGCAGAGATAGCTTGGCACCCTTACTCTCCGTTCAAAGCCGAGCCTTGGTTGTTTCATAAACATACACGTACACATATACCAGAACAAAAAAAAAAAAAAAAAAAAAAAGAAAGTTTGTGACGGGGACGAAGGGGTCGGAGGGAAAATTAGGAGGTTCGGTGGGCGTGCGTTTGGACATGCAGCTGATTTCTCCTGCTACATGTTCTTTATGGCTTTTGTTTTCGGCGTCATTTTTCTTCCAGTATTTTTTCTGTTATTACTATTTTTTACTTCAATTTTTTTTCTTCGTTCTACTGCATTTCCTGTGTTCTCGGTGGACTTTTCCTTTCTATCCTTAATTACCGCAGAACACCGAGCTCAAGACCGAAAACACTGAAGAAGCTAAACTGCGTATGGGTGGATGGGCTTTACTCTCGGTTGGCTCAGTAATGGGGGTTTACTACTGTGTTCCGCAATTCCCTAATTGGGACAACACGCGCTCAGAAGACACTGCTCTTCCAATTGCCGCAAGGCGGATGTACGCTCTGGGCCCGGGCGACTCTGACGTATACTAAATATGTGCCAGCCACTCATCAGCGGAAGTCCAATGGGAACAAACACACTACTTACACTTAGGTCTCTTCGCCTACATACATACATACATAGATGCTTGCTTGCTTGCTATTTCGAGAAGTGGAATACCACCAGTCAGCCAGTGTGTGCTCTACATTTTCGAAGGGCACTTCGCCGGTAACGTGTGGTTTGCATGAAAATATTCTGGTAACGTAAGTTTCTATAATGCGCATGTATATGTATGTATGTATGTATGTATGTGTGTCGAAGTGTTTCTATACACTTCGACTTACGTGTTTTTCTATTTGAAAAGCATAATGACATAGGTGTATTTTTTGTTGAATTTTTCTTGAACAATGTCCGGTAGACAGAGTGAGGATCGACTGCTATAACTGGAGGTCTACCTGTAGTGTAAATTCTTTCTTTATTATGTTTTTTGTTTTCTTAGTTTTGTAATATTTTTCCGTCTTAGTTCCAGTTTAAAAATAAACGGGGTTAATTTGCAATGCTACGCTACAGCTCTTCCGCCGTCAAGTCAGGTTTGATCCTAAAGGGCCTGTTCCTCCACTGAATGACAGAACCACACATTGCTTTGATCCATATCGGCAATGCCAGTAGCTCCCTTAAACACCAAATGCCAATCCATTCGGGAAATGTTCTGGGATGCAGTCCCGGAGTAAAATGTGGATACGAAAATCTGTCATTTTCTTTCACGGCATTGTCAGTTACCGTGTTTTTGGATAAAGTTCGGTACTGTATCCAGTCGGAAATACACCACAGTGTCATGTGACAAACGAAAATTTTTAGCGCCGTGGATAGACTTAATTGGAACAGATTTTTTAATCCCGTGGATCCCATCAAGCCAATTACAATGCTTTCTGTTGTTGGTTCCAGTAGTGTAGCAGCAAGTACCATATACTTACGTACTCTCAACCACCGGATCCTCCTTGCGATGTAGCTGTGCCATGTGTCTTCTGCACGATTGAACTTGAACGGCTGTATTACAACATCACCTGTCATACCAGTTCTTCCACGTAACATGTCCCATAGCGCCGTGCCAATCATATTATCTTCACCAATATAGGTACTGAAAAATTCAATGGCATGGTACTTCCCTTGATCTGCACCCTCTATTTCTTCTTTTTTTAATTCGTCCGCTTTGGCATCGAATGTAACCTTGGTAACGCGATTCGGAACGCATTGGGGATCGGTCCCTTTACTCATTGTTCTGTGAGCTAATCTCTTTATTTCATTGTTGGCAAACATATTACTACGTCTAGTTCCATCGCCTATCATCCGAACAGCTTTCTCCAGATGCGACCTCCTGTAAAGGTTGCTCTTACCGTTGACACACGGAGCTATACTCACATAGTTAAATGCAACATAAAATTTGGCATGACTTGAAAACAAAAACATTTCATCCAACAGACCGCTGTATGACTGATTGTCAATACTAGTGCCTAGTGGTACATGATGTGTAAGAACAACGGGCTTGTTTGTCCGTCTCCCATTGTCCAGCGATTTCTGGAGACTCATAGCGCTTCTTGCTAGTGTTCCCGGTGAACACCACACGTTAGAATCTAGAACCCATATAATATCATATTTTGCCATTCGGTAACCCTTGGATAGATTGTTGATCTTGGGATTCGGTCCGAAGTAGTCCATGTCTCCAATTAATAGACTCAATTGGTGGTCAGGATGCTTTGCTATTATTTGCTGAATAATCTCAATGCTTGGATCCTTGTTATTCTCCACACAAAATATAACTTCGAATCGATCTTTTGGGAAATCTTGTTTTACACATGATTCTAAACATGTCATCATTTCGGTATCAACACCCTTACATGGGCGAATAATTGTAACGGGCTCCAGTTCCTGCAACTCCTCCTTGGGCAACTCTTTTTCCGAAGAGAACTTCCGTTCAATCTCAATCCATCCGCTGTATCCAAGCAGTATGACGACAATATACCATATTGTTAATACGATTCCAGCGTATAGGTTCGAATCAACCCGGATATTTATATGCTCTACTGGTACTTCAGGTACCACAGGAGTATATTCGTTAAAAGTCGCACTAATATCGCTAGCGCGTGCCAAACAAATTAAGGCAATTATTGAAAAACAACACCAAAATGGTAATAGATTGCCTGCCATGAGACCTTAGAGCAGTCTCTTATAGCAGACTAATATACAACAGTGGCACTTGATGTGAGATCTTATCTGTTTCGTTCTAAACAAAGTGTCTACACGTTTAGCGGTGTTATGTAATATGCGATGAGCTGTTTTCATTTTTTTTTTTATGCATTAATATATAACTTTTTCAAGAATACTAGCCGTACCATTCATTTAGCATGTAAGTTTTTAATAGCCGACGGATGCTTCTCGAATAATTGATTCAGGGTTCTCAAGGTGCTCGTATACGTATACATTATTATTTTAATAATAACGATAAATATTTTTCCTCCAAAGATACGTTTGAGGATAATACGGTATTGTGTAGGATATTAAGTTGTGCCAAAGACTAACCTATTGGATCTAAGTAAAACTGATTACTAAGTTACCCCCTAGCCTCTGCTTCAAAGTTCATTTGAAAGATTGAACCAGCTTTCCTTCTTCTGTCTTTTGTTTGTTTTTTATTTGCTTTCTTTCACTACAAGTTCTTGGCATAATATCGCGCTAAAGCCATATATTTCTATAATTACGTTTTATTGTTCAATCAATTCTTGCAAAAATGAAAATACGGCTCCGGCATTGTAACGGTGTACATACTCAATATTGATCTTGGAGCGCTTTTCTTTTTCTGAATTTTTCATCATTTCACTCTTTCAGAACGAACCCTGGCTTGCGGTAGATTTTCCTTTGGAAATGAAAAACGATGCAATATTACTAAATTTTGGTTTTGAGAGAGCTTTATGATTTAGTAATGTTTGGGGTACCTAATGTGGGTCACCTGTTCAACAACATCCTTAATCTGTCATTATAACGGGGACTTTGAAGACACGCATTAGTGTATAATCATGGCACGCAGACTTAGTGGTTTACAGAAAGAGGTAGTGCACTTATACAGACAATGCATTCGTACTGCCCATAAGAAGCCGATTGAGAATAGACCCCATTTTATTACCTATATCAGACGAGAGTTTGATAAGTATAGATCACTTTCCAGAAAGGATTTTAGTACCATTGAACATTTACTAAGAGTTGGCAATAGGCGGTTGGAGATGTACGCTGCTCCGGAATTGAAAGATATACATTGAGCGTTTAAAGCCAGGTTTATGAAATGATTCTTTATGATTATGATTATGAAAACCCATTAATAGTTACATTCTAAAACATTTGTTTATTTGGTATATATGCGGACATTTAAAGGTGCTGTTGTCCGACATATCCAATATAAAGTACATCTATATATATATATTCATGACTCTTTTTCTTTTTTGGTTCCAAATTAGGGTATTTGTTAAATGTTTATCCACTCTTTATCTTACTATTCTGTCCTTTGTTGTAATATCATCGAGAAGATGTCTCTATAGTTTTGGAGGATAAAGCCAATCAAATAGTTACGTTCCTTCATGTCTACAATGTCCTTTTCTCCAGAATAATCCTTGATGAGACCAGGTGCGAACACAAGGGCCAAGTTATGCAAAGTCATTAAGTTATCATCCTGATACTTTATTATCTGATCTAAGTGTTGACAGAGAAGTCTCAAAACTATTAGATTTTGTACTGGTAATGTTTGCATGATCCCCACCAGTCTCTCAACAGTATTATGATAAAGGGTTGAAGGTTTAGTACTTTTCGACAGAGGATATTCAATTAAAAGATTGTTATCGCGAACCAAATTAATCAAGGCCTCATAGCATTGATAACTTAGGATAGGATTAGGTAACTTACGCAAATACCGTTTCAACACACTAGTTACCGCATGCACATCTGCGTTAATTTTTACGAAGTCAACTTTTTCTTCGTCCGCAAACATCTTTTCAAATTGTTCGATAACAATTTGGCTGCCAGACTTTCTGTATATACCCTCTGTTTTCATGTGCTCCTCGTCAGACTCAATATAATCAATACATGTTGTGATAATTAAAGGAACGTCTCTTCTCTCATAATTACATCTTGCTGACAATGTAGATCCGTATAGGTTTTGACCTTCTGACATGGCGGAAGAGGCGCTATTTCTTGTCCCAGAGTCGCTAGAGGTAGAGTTCTGAATTGGAAGAAGTTTCATATCATCAAACTCGTTTGGATTTTGAAGCATAGGAGCACTGATTTCAATTGATTTTGAAGAGTTTGGCGTGACTTGTTTAACATTCCCATACCCATTCCCATTACCGTTACCATTACCGCTTCCGCTCCCAGCGCCAAATAGTTTCCAGAACCTAGGTTTTGCTATGCTAGCACTTGCTGAAGTCGCAGAATGCGGATTTTTTGTTGGACTATATCCGTTTCCACTACTTCCATGGTAATCAGTATAGTATGCATCATCCTGGAATGATTCCTGGGAAGTTGTCCCTGATCTCAATCCTTTTTTCTCGTTCTTTAATTTCTCCACCTCGATAGTTAATGACTCTTTGCTGGACTTTAACTTTTCAATATCAGCGTTTAACTGAGCCTTTGTTAATTGTAATTCCTTTATCTCCATATTTAATTTCCTTAGTTGCAAGCTAGCCGAAGCTAGATCCTTTTCAAAAAACTCTTTCGCAACTGGGGTGTAGTCACCCGTATCACCACCATCAGTACCTTTTTCATCTTCTGCTAATAAAGTTTGATTCGCATCTATGCTTAGCGATTTATTTCGGGTATATCTTCCACTATCTATGGATCCTAATGGTGGAGTTCTGAACATTGATACCT
Source organism: Kluyveromyces marxianus DMKU3-1042 (assembly GCF_001417885.1). Classification (NCBI taxonomy): domain Eukaryota; kingdom Fungi; phylum Ascomycota; class Saccharomycetes; order Saccharomycetales; family Saccharomycetaceae; genus Kluyveromyces; species Kluyveromyces marxianus. The sequence goes on from NC_036026.1 coordinate 1,243,334, forward strand.
TATTACTACCACTTTGTGACCTTATGTGACCCTGGCCTTGGTTTTGGCTTTGTTGGGTGGAATCATTTGAAAATGGTGAATATATAGTACTGTCACTTTGGCCTCTACCAGATACTCTTCTCCGTGGTTGATGAGCAGTTTGAGATGATAATGACTCCTCTATAGAAGGATGAGAAGCGCTTACTCCCCAACCGGAATGTGTATCAAAGTCTTTATCTAATGGTCTTCCAGGTGAGACACTGGATTTCGCTTTATTTCTGAAGGTGGATATGATGTTTTTGGATCTGAATGACAATGATCTTGTGATGTTCTTAGCACCGCTAGATGTCCTACGGTGATGATCAGGAGCTGAATTATTAACTGTATGAGCCATATCGCTATTATGCGATGATGGACGTTCCTCTGTTGAATCATATGGAATTCCAACTGTACTCGTGTTCTTCACCACTTCGCTTCTTGGAGATATGATTGCCAACGAGCCATTGAGTTTGAACTTTTGTAATGACCTTGGGGTAGAGATTCCCAATCCAGCTGGTTTATGATCATTGCCTGAAGAATTAGGGGTGTGCAAAAATGATTCATCCCCCGCACTGGTATTTCTACGATTTGGTGTGTTAAGGTGGTTCTCTTTCGTAGCATACACAACTTCATTTTCTGGAGATTCTGCGTCAAATATAATAGCGTTACGATGACCATCAGGCGATTTGGAATTTGGGATCGCAAGAGGGGGTGACCTCTCGGAAGACCGTACAGGTGTTCTATGAGGATTAATTTCAGGTATGTCAGGGTTAGAGTTGTTGTATGATAGGGATGCTATATCATTGGATGATATTTGTAGGGTATCTTCTTCCGAGTTGTCCAACGTGTTTTGTAAAATTTTATCTAATTGTGACGAAGAATGTTTGTGTTCTGTTGTTGTTACACTTACGTTGTCGTTGTGGTACTCATCATCGAGGAATTGGGCAATAACACTGTTAGAGCTTGATTTCACGATTGATTCTTTCTTCGAAAAGTCTATAGGGGCTGTGAAAACTTTTGGTTGCTCGATATCTTCGTAGTTTGGCGTTTGTTTCTGCTGAATGTTGGCAGACTCGAGTTTATCTGCGGCATTTGAGGGCGACAGCACAGAAAATGGGTCACTTTCTGGCGTCGAGTTGCCATTTTGTCCAAGATTAGAGTTTGTTGTCTCGAGGACACCGGACTCAGTTTTTATCATAGGGTCTAGCGTGTGTGATGTCTGAGAAGTGGCTGTTTCAGACTCCATTGCAGAACTGGTGGCAGAAGAATCGGGCTCCTTGGGTACGATGGGTAGTTCTTTCTTAAGTCGACGTTTCTTCTCCTCGTGATACTTCCTCCTTGCTAAAAGCCGTTCGTGACAACTTATACAGAACAGCCCTTTCTTTGTCTTTGCATACCTAAGATCTTTAATTTTTTCACCACATTTGCAACATTTGAAACAATCCGAACAATATGCTTCGTTTGACGACGCAAGAATAATAGCCAAATCATCAATCTTTTTCCCACAACTTTTACACGAATCCGAGCACTCGAAACATATGAGGTCGCTCGTTCCCAGAACTAGGAAATCAGAGTCGCAACTCAACGGTTTGTCACACTTGTAGCATGAAAAGCAGTGGGTATGCCATCTATTTCCACCCAATTCGTACGCATGACCCATAGTTATACGGTCAGTACAACGTACACATACTGGCGTTTCGACAGCTTCGTGGGTAGACGCTGACATGTTCCTTACTGAGCAAAGCCTATATTTTATTACTTGTGCTTTTGTGCTCTGCTTGTTCTCTCTCACCCCCCGTTCCTGGTACCTGCTTTTGAATTAGCTGAGAAAAACGTGTATTATTATATGTATTTCACAATTCGATGGAAAGAAGATCCACAAATAAACCTTTCAGTAATGTCGAGAATGTGTCAACGGAACTCTTTTCCCCCGCGTATTGAACGCACAACTGGACCTGATTCTAAAACTTCACTTCACTTCACCTCCACACAATAACGTTCAAAGTGAAAAACTCACAGCAGGAAACTCTTTTAAAGCTTAGCGTTATTTCGATGGCAATTCGATATATATCACTTCTACTTGTGCCAAACTAGGTAAAAAGAGATCTGTATACTGAACGGTCCGTCCTAGAAAAGAAAAAGAGCTAACGAAAGGAATTTTTTCAAATTCGTGAAACTTACACTAGTGGTAATTCAATTCAAATTCTCTCTGTAGCCTCGGATAAATTGTGTAGATCCTTTTTCATTGAAGGAAAACCAAATCCAAAAATTAAATAGTAGTTATAGTAATAAATGATTTGAATGGGCATCATCTCTATTTTTAAACACGAATTGGGAAAAAAAATTGGCAAGAGATATGTGAGATGAGAAGGGAGAAAATTCTGCTTGCAGAGGAGCAGATTAAACTCATTCAAATCTGAGTTCTTGTTTAGCTTCTTCGAGAATGGATCGTGTATGAATAAAGAAAGGGAGAATGAACCTCAGTTTTTAGCTAACCACGTAGCTAACTAACTATACGTCTTCTTTGTCTTTCTGTAAATTCAAACTATACAATCTGCTACTTAGTTACTTATTTTAGAAAATCGTGCATTTTCACGTGTAATCAGTGCCCGTTGCACTGGTGATCGCTGCTTGACGAAGAGAGAATACTTGGGTTGTGTGGATCAGGAACTTTTGTACTTCGACGCTTGTTAGGTTAGGTTAGGTTAGATTAGGTTAGGTTAGATTAGGTTACCATTTTAGACAAATTTTATTCAGCCTGGGGCATCTCGGAGATCATTGACTATTTACTTGGTATCACGTGACTTTGTTCTTCAGTAGTTTTCATGGTATTAATTTTTTTTATTTTTTTTTAGTTAGTCTTTCTCTTCATTGGAAAAGTAGAAAGAAAATGGAAAACTGAAAAGCTGCGAATAATCAATGTATAATAAGACGGAAGCTATGTTATGTATGGGTAAATGAAATGATAAGAGCTATCTGAGCATTGCAAAGGTAAACTGACTAGCAATCGATATTATTAATGGAAACTAAAACTACAGCCTCAGCGACCTTTTTGGAAAATATCATTGGGAAGCCAGTATATGTGAAACTCTTTTCAGGCATATTATACCAGGGGAAACTAGAATCGATAGATGGGTTTATGAATGTCTCCCTATCACAGGTATCAGAGCATTACGAAACAGAGGAGAATGGAACGTTGCATAAATATGCCGAAGAGGTTTTTCTAAGGGGCTCACAAGTGTTGTACATCAGCGAAAGGTGAAGTGAGTTTGTGCTTACAGAGAGCGCACGTCATGGGCGAACATTATCTCGGTAATTTCAAAACACATACGTGCATAGAAATCGGGAAAGAAAATGCTAGGCATATAATATGTAGTATAATTGGGCTCTACCGGGTCCGCACTTAATTAGATTCAAAAAAAAAAAGTTTCATTTAGACGGTTCGTTTCCCTTCTTAAGTCTTTACCTGCATAGGAATATATTCTGATTGTATTCAAAATAATTAGAATATGTAGACGTCTTACAGAGTCAGGGCTATCAAAAGAAGCCCTGAAGCCGTAATTTTTTATATACTCTGTTCACATTTGCTTTTTATATATCATGATTCTTAAGAGAAAAGTTATTGTCATATCGTTAGAAAAGGTGTATGCGTGTTCTTGTTTTTGAATGACACCTTGCGCTTCGAATGTTCGTAAAAATAAAAAAGAGCACATAACCACATCAACATACACTCATACATGCAGATGTAGGAGTACAGTAGATTATAGCAGCGCACAATCGAAACTGCCTTTCAAAAATATAACAGCAGAATAGTTGGTGGAATATCGGGGCAAATATAGGGACAAAACCTACTAAGCGAATAAACGAAAGAAGAAAAAAAAAGAGTTTCCAATGTAATTGGGTATCTTGTTTCAATTATCCGTTTAGTGTTCGCCATTCTTGTGGTGTCTCAAGTGGAAGTAGTAGTCCATAGAGTAACCCAAAGTCAAAATAGCCAAAGCTAAGTGCAAAATTGGCTTACCGGAGGCATTAGCACCATCAAAGTACTTTGCCTTGTATCTACCGATCAAACCAGATGGCTTGATTTCAGCAGCATTACCTTGTGGCAAGGACTTGTAGAAAGAGACCACGTTAGAAATACGCTTAGCATTTGGAGCAGATCCTAAGTTCTGTATAAATCGCGAATAAATGAAAACAGTACAGTATTCATATTCTTATGTTAGTAAAATTATTCTGGAATGAAACAAAGTTGGATGGTGCAAGGGATGAGGATATAATATTTTCGCTCATGTAATTAATGTAGTGTAGAAATAATATTCTGGGTCTTGTCGTTCATATTACTCTGCATCAAAGCTCCTCTAAACATCAATATCACAATGGGTTGGAAATCAAAGGAATATTCAAATATTCTATTGAAACAGGTTCATTGTAGCTTCACATTTGAGTGGATTGAATTCGTTACATAATACACCCACAATTTTGCACTGTCCCTTGGTACTCAGTAAAAAGTAGAGGAAACACATACCTTAGCGGAAACAATCTTTGGTGGGATCAAGGTAGACAAGGCACGCTTAGCAATCATGTTGTATGGGTTTGGTGTTCTTTTCTTGAGATGTGAAAGACCGCTAATCAAATACCTATCAAGCAAAATATTGAAGGTTCAAAGCGTAGCTTTCAGTTAGCCTAGATACAAACTAATTAACTACTTCACATCAAAATTTGTTTTTCCTTGTAATCTTCTAATATTTCGTGTGAAGAGATGTCTTTTTGTAAAGAGAAAATATAAGCTCGCATAATACTACTTTGTTATTATGCGCCATAATACATGTCGTGAAAAGTGACTATGAGTCACGTGCTTGTGATTCTTTCCTGTGTTTTGATTGGTTACGTACATCGAAAGCAGTCCGGGTTAAGATGCTTAGTATTATCTACTTGAGTTTCCGGAGAAGATAATTTCAGAATATACACGCGAAGGGCTGTCTTTTTATATACATGTAGGAAGGTGGTATTTCTAGAGATTTAATGCTGAACTACTCTAAGCATTTCTTGAACAGTGAGCAATTTTTCACGTGGTTTGTCTTTCATTTTCCCTTCTTGTTCCTCGAAGCTTAGTATTTTTTCAGCGTCTTCCCATGTAGTAGAATTGACGTTTTCTAGAGATGGAATTGAGGTAGTCTTAGGCGGTAATGAGTGTAAGTCCTTTAGAATGTTTTCAGCCACCGCAAAAGAATTAGTCATTGTTGCTAGAATGACACCTTCGGCACCTTTTCCAATCCATCCTGTAGCATAAAGGCCTGGAATAGTGTTTTCTTGAGTATCCAGTACTCTCCCTTGGGAATTAGCTATTTTATTCCTGTCGAATTTAATTTTGAGCTCTTCAAATCCCGACATTGGCGATCCTTTGTAGCCTAATGATGTGATAAGTAAGTCTAAATTATACTCAAGGGTTTTATCTGGATGAGCATTAACCCTATTCGACTCTGACATAGTATTATTGCACAATTTCAAGGATTTGATGCGGTTGCTTGATCCATCTTTAATGATTTCTAATGGAGTTTTTAAGTAATCAAGCTCCCAGTGCTTTGTAAATACACCGTTTTCTGGTTGTGGTAATTTTTTGTATTTTGCTGATCTTTCTTCATAAGGTTTGACATACTCGGAAAAGAGATCAACGCATCTCTTGAACGTCCTTGCTTGTTCTTTCATATTCCACTTTTCAGGTGTGAAGAACTTGCTGTCAATATGACCTTTCACACCATAACTCTCAAGTTGCCACATCTCTCTTATTTCCTTATTTGTGAATTTACTGTTAGGGAAGTCTCTTCTAGCTATTATCTTCACATTTTCAATAGGTGCTTGTCTCAGCTTTTCCAAGGCAAGGGGATTTATATCTGTGGAGCCCCAAATTGATGAAACAGTACTACTCAAGAGCAATCTTGCTATATCTATAGCGACGTTACCATTACCGATAATACCCACATTTCTCACGCTCTTCCAATCAAAGTCCATAAACTTTGGGTGTAAAGCAAAATCTGGATGACCATTGTACCAATTGACGAATTGTCTACTCGTGAAAACACCATCTGTATCATTTTCACCTGGAATTCCAAGTTTATTGTCTGTTGCACAACCGTAACTTAATACAACAGCATCTTGTTTCTTTAATAAATCGGAAAGCTGAACGTCCTTGCCCACTTCACAATTGCCAATAAAATTGAACTTGTGTATAGAATCTTTGTCATTTCTAACTTTATTCACTGTATCGGTAAACGTCTCTTCACAGTTTTTCACATTGGGGTGGTCAGGTGCTACACCATATCTAGAAAGACCAAAGGGTACTGGGAGTTTCTCCCATATAGTCACTTCCAATGGAACCTTAGCGTTTTGTAGCAAATGATGGGCAGTGTAAAACCCTGATGGCCCTGATCCAATAATAGAAATGCATCTGCGTACCATGATTACTTTGGTAATAGATAATAGCTGACTTCCTCGGTGATTGTACGTCTGGCACGGCGAGGTATTCCGCTTACCCTTGTGCGGGGTCCATCATGATGACGATGATGATATTCGTAAATAGTTGACATTCTTCTACTTCTAACTAAAACACTTCAAAAAGAATCATAAATGTATAATAATAAACTGAATAAAAATCAAACAATACATAACGAAAAGAATATGGGCATGGACCGGGACCTGGTAAGACTAGGCCATTTCTGAACCTCGCCGTAATAGCCACATTGAACTCACCTATATCTCTGTTGAAGATACTAACCGAATAACGCTTACCAAACGTGTTTATAATACGTATATTGAGGGTAACAGTCTTGAGGTGTCGCTCTTACTATATCAAAGACGTCATTGATAGTTTTTCGAACTGATTGACGTAAATATATATATAAAAAGAGATTCAACCGGAATTTTAATAAAACGGATTCTTCATTTCAGATCAAACTTTAAGGTTCACAGTTTTAAACACACATATACTGACAGTACACGGCAACTAAGGCAAAGATAAGAATGGCATTGGTTTACAAGAAGTTTTTATTGTTCGGTGATTCGATCACTGAGTTTTCTTTCAACACAAGAATGAGCAATGTTGAAGGAAAAGACGAATTCTCTTTTGGTGCGGCAATGGTCAATGCATACACGAGAAAGCTTGATATTGTTCAAAGAGGCTTTAGTGGATTCAACTCCCGTTGGGCGTTAAAGCTTTTACCAAAGATTTTGGAACAAGAGAATAACGTAGCTATTGCTACATTGTTCTTTGGTTCTAATGACGCTTGCCAACATGAACACCAACATGTACCTTTACCTGAATATAAAGAAAACACCAAGAAATTAATAGAAATGTTTAAGAAGAACGGAATTAAAGTGGTGGTAATAGGTCCTGCCCTATATGACGTTGATAAATGGTACCCATCGCATGGCGCAGAGGTTGACAAGGGATACGTCCGTTCTAATGAATTGTTTGCTCAATACAGCGAGGCTGCACAGGAAATAGCTAATGCTCAAGAAGTTGCCTTTGTTAACCTTCACGAGGCCTTCAAGAAACAAGACGATTGGAAGTCCCTACTTTGTGATGGGTTACATTTCAGCGGAAAGGGTTACGAAGTTATGTTTAACGAAGTCATCAAGACCGTTGAGGAAAAATACCCTGAATTTGCACCAAAAGCAGTCGAGTACAAATTACCAAATTGGAGATTGGTGAAATCCGATGGCTCTACTCTTGACCCCTTGCTCTGAATTTCATTAATATGTTAGTTTCTGGGCTTGAAAATGCTGGTATATATACTATTAGCAGGTTCACCTTTTCTTGAAAGCACTTCGATGCTCTTCTTTTACCTTGATAGATTTATAATAGAAAATATATATAAAAAAAAAAAAAAATACTTAAAATTTGAAGACATTCATTCTATTCTGTCAAGAATTACTGACGTGGAATTGTGAGCAGCAGTCCAACATAATTCTCGGTATTCTATTTGCGAAACATCTTATGTGGACAAAGAGACCATTGTAGATATACTTGGTGAACTAAAAGTATGGCAACCAATGCAGGAAGTGGACTACCACCAATAGACTTTGAAAAAATAAAGAAAGATTCAGATGGCTCTGTTTCGTCAATGGCTAAAGGGTTGTTCAACCAGTTTATAGAAGGCAATCCGTACTTTGCCGCTGGTGGTGGATTGATGATCTTAGGTACATCTCTAGCTTTGTTGAGAAAAGGTATCATATCAACAAGTAGGTTAGCGTATCGTCAATTAATAGTGGATCTTGAAATTCCAAGCAAAGACAAATCATATTTGTGGTTTCTTCAATGGATGTCGAAGTACCCACAGAGGTCTTCAAGACATCTCTCTGTAGAGACTAACTTTCTACAGCATAATAACGGATCTGTGAGTACTCAAATGAACTTTGTACCAGGTGTCGGTAACCATTTAATTAGATACAAAGGTGCATTCATGCTCATCACTAGAGAAAGATCAGGCCAAATTGCAAATTTCTCTAATGGTACACCATTTGAAACTGTGAAGTTGACTACTCTCTATAGGGATAGGCATTTATTTCAGGAGCTATTGATGGAGGCCAAAGAACTTGCTGTAAAAGCTCAAACGGGTAAGACAGTGATATATACTTCGTGGGCTAACGAATGGAGACCATTCGGGCAACCAAAGGCAAAGAGAAACTTGAAAAGTGTTATTCTTGATAAAGGTTTGAAAGAAGGCATATTGAGGGATGTGAAAGACTTTTTGCAAAATGGGAAATGGTACTACGACCGGGGTATCCCATACAGAAGAGGTTACTTACTGTATGGTCCTCCAGGGAGCGGAAAGACTTCTTTTATCCAAGCTTTAGCTGGTGAATTAGATTACAATATCTGTATCATGAATCTTGCAGATCCTAATCTCACAGACGACAGACTAAATTACCTAATGAACAATTTACCAGAAAGAAGCATAATGCTTTTAGAAGATATAGACGCGGCATTTGTTAAAAGAAACAAGAACGAGGAGGGTTATGTGAATGGTGTCACATTTAGTGGTCTATTAAATGCACTAGACGGTGTAGCTTCAAGTGAAGAAATCATCACCTTTATGACTACAAACCACCCTGAAAAGCTTGATCCGGCAGTAATGAGACCCGGAAGAATCGACTACAAAGCTTTCGTAGGGAATGCAACAGAATATCAAATTAGACAAATGTTTTTGAGATTCTATCCGGAAGAAACTGAATTGTGTGAACAATTTGTCCAAAAAGCCATTCAACTGGATATTCCAATATCCACAGCCCAATTACAAGGTCTATTTGTGTTTAATAAATCTGACCCAAAAAATGCAGTACTGATGGTGGAATCATTGCGTTACCCAAATCACGTCTTTTGAGTAACTCCATCTGGCATTCTTACAGCTTGTATATATTAATAGTTAACCTGTATGTAGACAATGGAACAAAGGTAAGTTTCTTCAGCCTTCTTCATCTCTTGCCATACTTAGCAGTATTTCCTCTGCTTCCCTTAAATTTTCAATAGATATAGTCCTAGTTCCATCTTTTTCAGCTTGAAGTTTTGCTTCTGTTAACAGTTTGTCAATGGCGTCAATGAAAAGGCATCCTAGAAGGGTCTTTTCGGTATTGTTGGGATTATTCAGGTTTGTGTTCTTTTTTTTACCTGCCTCAACACGTCTCAGGAGTTCGTTTACAACGTAATCACCGGTATATTCACTCATAAAAATATCTTTCTAATGAACAGACCATATGGTTTGATGTTTTCATACTTTGCTGTTAGTGTTGTTTGATATATGCATCGTTGTTGTGTATGGTCTTTTATCATTTGTTTTCATATTTTTGTAGCCTTTTTCCAATATCAAAAAAGTTGAAAAAGATGCCGAATTGAAAAGGGTTTCAAGAGAAACTGGCAACCTTAAAGGGTTCAACCACTTCATAGCGCTAAATAGTTAAAGAAGCTATAGGTGACCTAGCATAAAGAAAACCTGCAGAGTTCCTTTGATTGAAATTCAAGATGACAAATACCCAATTTGATTTATGGACAGATTTGGTTTTGCTGAATGCTTCGTCGAGATTTGATTTTGAAGATGAAACAGCCGCCAAGGTCATTGCTTGGTCAGACTCAACGCTTTTTGATAAAGAAAAAATGTCTCCCGAAGACGCTATAAACGATGACTTCAATGATACAAGTGGTTCAAGCTTTGTTGGGAGTCTGATATCAAATATGGACAGTTTTATATCTACGGCGTCTAGTGTGGTAGAGGCAATTTCTTCTCAAAAGGACTATAGTTTGAACTTGGAATTCAACGGTTTTAATGGATTTAATATTCCACAACATTCAAAGTTTTTTGTTATAAAGTCTTTTAATGAGCGTAATGTTTCGCTTGCAGTTCAGCATCAGGTATGGTCATCCACCCGAAGAGGGAACAAGAAACTACAAAAAGAATATCAGTCTCTGCGCCCTGGAGCCAAAATATTTTTGTTATTCTCCGTCAATAAATCTGGAAAATTTTGTGGCATGGCAGAAATGTGCTCGGATCTTATTCAGAATGATCCTCGCTCCAATATATGGGAAACGCATACCCATTCATACACCTTTCCAAATCTATTTCAAATCAAATGGTTGTACGTGAAAGATGTCCAAGTGCGACGTTTTAATCACTTGGCTTGGGATGTCAATTTAGGTGGTAATGAAAATTCCCCTAAAATGGTTGGCCAATGCCGTGACACAGACTCTGTTCCCTTTGATATCGGGTGTCAGATCGTTAGCATATTCTCTGATGCACCTTTGAAATCGTCATTATCCTATCAATAGATAGGGGGGGGGGGGGGGAAATACCATAGTAAAAGTTGCAACGTTATGGCATTTTTGAACACTGCTTCAAATATTTGTCTTCATGCTACAAAAATAAACTATTAGCAATACCTGTACGTTAGAAGTCTGTTCTTCCATACAACTAACAATCCTTCAATAGTACACGAAAATAGGGAAAATTAATAAAATTAATGTTATATAAGCTTACAAACTGGGTTTACTTCCGATAATAAATTTCTTCAAAATTTTTTTGTCAGTAATAAACTTTTTAAACGGCCTCTGTGCTAATAATAAATACTGATTAGAGTCACTCTTTCTTCTTCTTCTTTTCCCCGGAGTATTAATCGATATGTTTGATAATGCTTTAATACTGCTCTTGAATAACTAACACAAGATCGGGTAATTTTATGGTTGAAAAAAAAAAAAAAATCCCATCAGGTTAGTTCTGTATGTAAAATATGCCAAAACCTAAAAATGCACTCCACATTCCAATTAACAGTGCTGATTCAGCCATTCTTACCATAGTTTTCCTAAACCATCAACATACATTAAATCCACCACTTTTGAGAAACATACAACTGACTTGGATGATAACAATGATTCGTTCAAGCGCTAGAGCGTTGAAGCCAAATAGACACTTCTCTGTTTTGTCAAATCTAGGGAAGAAACACAGTGCAAAAGAAGTTGCCCACCCGGATGAAGAGCCTAAACCTTTGACAAAATTCAAGCCTATGTCTGAGGCACAACTTGCATATCTGGATAGAGTTGTTAGAGTGGACCAGGCTGGTGAACTTGGTGCAAACTATATATATGCAGGTCAGTATTTTGTTCTTGCGAATAGATATCCGCATTTGAAGCCAGTATTACAACATATGTGGGACCAAGAAATTCACCATCACAACACATTTAATGATTTGCAATTCAAAAGGCGCGTTAGACCATCACTTTTGACCCCATTATGGAAACTTGGAGCTTTTGTCATGGGTTCAGGAACGGCCATTCTGTCGCCAGAAGCTGCAATGGCATGTACGGAAGCTGTTGAAACGGTTATTGGTGGGCATTACAATGACCAGTTACGTGTTTTAAGTAATCAGTATGAATTGGAGACTGAGGATGGTAAAGAAAAAGGACAATCTGTAGAATTAAAAAATTTGCAATCTACAATTAAGGAATTTCGCGATGAAGAATTGGAGCATTTACAAACTGCTATCGATTATGATTCTCACAAGGCAGTCCCATATATGTTATTAACGGAAGGGATTAAGGGTGTTTGTAGGGTAGCCATATGGACTGCTGAACGTATATGAATAGATATTTTAGGTAACGTTTTATTATCCTGTAAATGAGATTACGTAAAGTAATATAATGATGTATATGTGATATTACAAATGGATTTTTGTTCGAATAACAATTAGATGTGTTTAAAGCCTAGCTTTAAATAATAGAAAACGTATTAGAACTTAATTGATTACAAATTTATTCGCCTACCAGGTCACACCAACCCGTCATATAGATTAAGCGCACCGACGATTGAGGGATCGATTTTCGATCCGTCCCTAAATTCATCTAGTGTAATTTGGCCATCCTTGTCTTTGTCCATCAGTCTGAATATCTTTTCAACCCTAAGTTCTGGTGTAGCCTCATCATCGCTGAGTTTTACCATATTTCCAATCATTTTATAGATACTTGATACTATGGTCAACATTTCCTGGTATGTAATCACGCCGTCGTGGTTCAAGTCATACAACTGGAATGCCCAAACTAACTTCTCCTCAAGTGAACCTCTAGAAGTGGTACTCAATGCCGTTATGAATTCTTTGAAGTCAATAGACCCATTATTATCTCTATCAAACACACTGAACACATGCGTGGCAAACTCATCCGGTGATCCAAAGGGGAAAAACTGCTTGTATATTTTAATGAACTCTTCTCTGGTTAACTGTCCATTTGGGCAGTCCCGTAGAAAACCCTTGTGCCATTGTTGAATCTCCCTACGATCGAAATATGTCGATTGCTTCAAACTCGTTAAATCGTTTTTAGATAATGTAGATGTCTTGTTACCCATTTTATTCTTTACCAGAACACTTTATTGTGCCCTATTCCTGTTGCAGATAAAGTTCTTCTGGAGTTAGTAATATCCGATGTTCTAATTACTGGATTTAACCTTGGTAAAATAAGGGTCTCCCTAAATATTTTATGGTCATTCTTAATGCATAGTCTCTTTATATATATGTAATATCCATTTTCAGTTTTCAATATTATTATATTGGTGTTTTCTATAGAAAAAGGCGGAGAAAAAAAAAAAGAGGTTTGGCAATTATCGTTGCTAATGATTCTAGAGTGGCTTAACTGACACTACCATTAGAGCGGTAATCATATGTTGAGCCAAGTGTTGTGATAACCTTAGAGTGTGTCTTTTTACTGGAATTTAAACTGTTGGTGGCAGGTTGTAGTAATCTGGTTTCTTTTAACTTCTTTAACTTCTGGTATCATTTGAAGCATCAATAACAGGACATATTTGTCATGTTTCATCTGACAGATGTCAATACCAATGATTATCGATTTATGAATTTTGAATATGTAGAATGAACGTTCTGTTGATTATTCAGTCTAAAAGGTCCTGATTTTAGGTAATGTGACAATATGATAACTTATGCAATGTGTAACTCCTTCTTCGTAACTTTACATTATTAACATTAAATTGTCACTTTGAGTTATAAATGTCTAATTGCAAAAATGTTTTCGGGCGTAAGAGTCAAACTGATTTTATTCTGTTATTCATAACCGGAGTGATCATTCCAAAGGCGTTTTAAAGGTCACAGTCACACCATTGAGTGAACAGTGTTTTATATGATCATATTTATCCAATTTGAAGCCTCGTTAACCCTCTCCAATGGCTAAATCAGAAAGATCACTTCCGTACACCACATAGTTTTAAAATATAAACAGTTTTCAGGCTTTAAATAAATTTCAAAGGGAATATAATTATATAGTAATGTAACCAAACGCAACTACAGGCAGTTAGTTGTGAATACGCACTCAAAAGAAAGATCTCAAACAAAATAGCTGCTGAAATAACAGTAGGAGCATTCGAGACTTCTCAGAAAAAAAGAGCTGCCACAAAGGCTTTGAATTTTTGAAATTCACAGGATAAGAGTGTTTTTAGAAATAGCTGTTACACAGAGAGCCCTTTTTAGTCCAGATCAGCAAATATGAGCTCAGAACAGCCGTTAGATAATATTATATGCCAACCCAAGGAGCCCGCCACTCAATCGATCCAAGAAAACTCAGGTCCAGCGGATTCACTGGCATGCGATTTGGTCGATGATGGAAAGAAGTTATTGTATCCAAATGTCTCAAATATTTTTCCCTTTAAAACGTGTGATAGAATTCTTGATGATATAAGGATATCTCCTTGGTTCATCAGAAGCCTAGGGTCTTCTGTTATAAAGACTCCAATGTTGCAGTATTCACGTGAAAGACAACAAGTAGAACCTTGGCACATAGTTCACTTGATTGATCAAGTCAATTTGAAAAGTAGGTATGAATACGACTCTTTGACATGCCCTGCTAAAAATACAATATCCGTAATGTTTGCAATGCTAGTTGACCCTCAATTTATTCCAGAGGACTTTGACAGTATTACTGAGTTCCCGTACCACTTTTACCATTTAAAAGTAACGGTTAAGAGGAGATCACACTTGGAGAATTTCAACAGGCATGTAGGAATAACCCACTATCACCCAATAGAACCAGAAGATTTGCACCCATTTGATAAAAGGGATATATTCATAATGGATAAAAATGATCCAAGACTAGTAGATCAAAGCATATTCGTATCTACAGATACCAATAAACTACTAATTGTAGAGATAATAAAACCGGAATTTGATTCAGAGCATCTTTCCGAATTCCAAACGTCAAGAATAAAGGAGAGATACGAAAAAGCTTGCAACGATTTTGATTTATTAGATCCTTCAGACGTTCCCAATCAAGCAGAATGTCTGAAAACCTTATTCATGATCTTTAAAAATCCTTTGCAACGTAAATCCCCTAGCAGCGAGTTCAAAATAATTTCAAAAGATAGCGTCGCTCTTAACTCCCAAGTAAATACTGAGTGGTTAACAAACATCTTTGGCTTCACACTACAGAAATCTCCTACAGTAGATAACATAGAATCAGGAGAAGAATTTAAGCCACCAGATTTAGTGGACTACGTTACTGACTTTAAAATTAGAGAAATTAGAGAGTCATACGTCAGGAAGTCAATGGAAATTATTTTAATTGGAAAACAATCCATGCAACTAGAAGAAAGTGTTGATATCGAGAAGAGAACTGTAGCAAAATGCTTCTCTAACCAACATCTTGGAATCAATCACACTTGGTGGTTTAATATGCTAAATCATGCTCATATTGAGTTTTCTCCGTACGATATCAACTACAACTTTATCAACTTGTCTGTTGCTTTTAAGTATAGTGATAAGGACATCGTTAAGAACTACGAGACACAAATATCTCTAGATCCAGAGAATATTGGATTTTATTTTGACGCCCTTCAATATGTTACTAATGCTAAAGGTAGCTATCAATTGATTGCATATGCGGGAAAACAAGACGTGGTGGGATATGAAGATCTAAACAATGCTTTACAGGTATTTGGGTTGGATCCTACAGAGATTGACGTTCATCTTATCGATGGTGATGCAATGATTGAGTACTATAACTCTAACCTTTTGAAATGTTCTGAAAGCCAGAAAAAGGACTTGAGAAATGCCTTACGGATATTAGGAAAGTACTTGAAAAACCGTAAAATGCTATTCCTAGTCGAGTATGAACCCTATCATAGTGTTCAACAAGCTTACTCTCTACTAAAGGTTGACGAAACTGTTGACGATGATATTATTCAAACTGCCTATACGATCAACACTGCAGACGCTCCTGGTTTAAAGAAGGACTTTGACCGCGCTGTATTTACCATTGGAATAGAACGGAGGTCCATGTTCCTTCTAAATGTTTTATTGGAAGAGTGTCCTGAATTTTCAGAATATTACAATTTTTCAGATCTTTCTTACGAGGATGCTTTGAAAATTATTGAAATTGACATTAACGCCAGTGACGACGTCATTTTAGAAGTGTTCCAGAAAAAATGGAATCATGGGATTATTCCTGAACCGGATTACTTGTTAAAATTGAAGATGGCACTTGAAAATATAGGCTATACCAGAAACAGTAAGCTCATAAATCACTTTTTGAGCACGGGGGTTGTTGATGTAAGCTGTTTACCATTAGCAACATGGCCCGCCGGCATTAATAATGTTGGCAATACCTGTTATCTTAACTCATTACTTCAATTCTTCTTCACAATCAAGCCATTAAGGGACTTTATCCTAACTTATAACAATGACTCTGCAAAATCACTCGAGAACTCTAAATACTACTCTAAGAGAAGAATAGGTGGGAGGGAAGTTAGTAAACAAGAAGAAGTAAGATCAATTCAGTTCGTTTACCATCTTCGTGATCTATTTCATGATATGATTCATACAAACAGCAGATGCGTTACACCTTCGAAAGAGTTAGTCTATCTCGCCTTCGCTCCAAGTAACATTGAAGTTGAATTTGAAAATGAATGTGAAGGCCAAGGAAATACCGAACTCATTGATTTAACATCTATAAATACCGATGAATCAACAGGAGCGAATCATCTAAAGCAGGACGAGGATGACGATATCATAATGTGTCAAACTCCAATTGCCCTTCCTGATGATAGTGAAGAAGCAGTACAGGACGCTTATAAGAGGCAAGCATCTGTACAAGTAGCTAAAATAAGTGCAGATCAGTTGGAAAACACTCTTGAAATTGGAAGACAACAAGATGTTACAGAGTGTATAGGAAATGTGTTGGCACAACTCGAGATTGCTTCGGAGCCTCTAAATTTGGAAGATGATCTCGAGCAAAATGATCTAGTCAAACAATTATTCTATGGGAAGATTAAACAGGATTTAATTCCAAAAAACGACCAAACATCTGTTAGAACGAAGTATGAGCGATTTTTATCATTGTTAGTCAACGTTGGAGATCATCCTAAGGACATATATGATGCTTTAGATTTATACTTCCAAAATGATTTCTTGAATTTAGAAGAATATGGTGACGTAAAAAGAGTCATATCTATTTCAGACCTACCATCTGTGCTTCAAATTCAAATACAAAGGGTGTACTACGACAGAGAACGGTTCATGCCATTTAAGTCTATAGAGCCTTTGCCTTTTAACAACAAATTGTACATGGATCGTTACATGACTACCGAGGATCCTAAACTAATTGCAGAAAACAACAGATGCTCAGCTTTAAAGCAAGAACTTCAAAAACTCAAACAGAGGGAAAGAAAGTTGTTATCTCAAAATGAGTTGGGATTCACTTACAAAAATTCTCTTTTAGAAACAAAAAAATTCCTAGAATCTGAAACCCTATCAAAGCATGACATCGAAACAGAACAGGTGCCTAAGTCAATATCTTATATCGACGAATTAATTAAAATCATTGATGAAGAGATTAACACTTTGGGAAAGAGGATTTCTGACTTGGAGGCAGAAATATCCCGTTGTTTCCAAGACTTCAAACACATCGGCTATTCCCTCTTTGCAGTGTTTATCCACCGTGGTGAGGCAAGTTACGGCCACTATTGGGTCTATATCAAAGATCATACGCGTAATAATATTTGGAGGAAATATAATGATGATTCCGTCACTGAAGTACCAGAATCCGAAGTGTTTAACTTCACAGAGGGTAATACTGCAACACCATACTTCTTGGTCTACGTTCGCGAAGGTCAAGAAAAGGAAACCATTGAACCTTTGAAGAGAATCATTCAGCAAGAGGCTTAACCACAGTCTTATAAAACTCATACATATCACTATTATAAAAACAGCATTTAACTTCACGTAAAGAGAATATAGCTCTCGTAATTGAACTTTTTTGTTCGCAAGAGGTACCTCTGCTTAGTTATGGAATAAACAACATTTTCAAAAAAATAAAAAATACGAATTGAAATGAAAAAAAGAGATCTGTCGATTGAACTATATACAACTAGTCAACATAGAGCCAGCTATTCAGTGCACCAACCATCCTCTCAAACCGGAAACTATCGAAATCTTCAAGGATTCATTGTGTGAAGTAGCTGTTTTGATTGGAGGCCGTCATCAATTGATTCATTCTACTAGAAATCAGATCGAAAAAAGGGTAATACTTTATATATAGCACGATGTCTTCCTTGCAACGTCGCAGAGTGAACAAAAGCGATACAACCGAGAGCGTCCCAACAACCAATGATAATGAGCACGATCATAAAGTTGTGTATGATGAAGAAGAGGCAAAAATTAGAGAAAACACTAGTGTTCCGAAGTTAACATTAATGGAAGAAGTTTTGTTGATTGGATTAAAGGACAAACAAGGTTATCTATCATTCTGGAATGACAATATTTCATATGCTCTACGTGGATGTATCTTAATAGAATTGGCTTTAAGGGGAAAAATAAGATGTGTGGATGATCCTGCTAGAAAAAGGTACGATGTAAGTGAAAGACTTGTGGAAGTCATTGATAGTACGAAGACGGGTGAGGTTCTACTAGATGAAAGTTTGAGTTTGATGAAGAACGATCCACCAACTTCTATTGTAGGATGGATAGATCTTTTGAGTGGAGAAACATGGAACTTACTAAAAATAAACTACCAATTGAAACAAGTTAGAGAAAGATTGGCCAAGGGGTTGGTTGACAAAGGTGTTTTGAGAACCGAAATGAAAAACTTCTTTTTGTTTGATATGGCTACACATCCAATTACTGATACAACTTGCAAGGAATCTATCAAGAGAAGAATACTGTCAATACTAGTGTCTAGAAATGCCGATTTAACCTACAACTCTTATTTCCCTGAGAATGTTGCATTCAAATATATCAGAACGTTAGCATTGATCTGCGGTGCATATGGTGCCAATGTTCTAGAAAACGTCTTGGCAACTTTGGATTACGAAGTAAGAGATACGGGTTTCTCTCGTGCTGATGAAATCTTGGCTCAGTTCTCTGAATTTCCTTTCCCCCTTGACAAACAAACTACTACTGGCGTGTCTGTTAACTTAAACAAAGAGGTTGCAGAAGAATTAAAAAACCATCCTGGAACAGATCTACAACTAGAAGTCGTTGCTGGTGTTTTTGAAGTATTCTCGAGAATGGACACATTATTATGAACACTTTAATAGTAACATGGTTTTATTTACATAAAATAGCGTATATCATTTAGTAAATAAGCCGACAGCAGTATTCCAAATACTTCTGCAAAAACATTTGTAAAATGTGATCAAACTACTCGTTTCTCCTTTCTAGGTAAATATAATTTACTCATTTAAAGAGATCGGTTAGATAATCTTTTGGATAAGTTTGTAAGTGATATTCCCTAACTTTGGGGTTTTTGAACATCGATACGAAACTATTTGAAGGTTCAACCTCCTTAACAAAGGCATTAACTAGGGATCTTTCAGCTGATCTGGAGTCACCACAGGCTTCCCACCAGAATCCACCTTGTAGATTCATATCTTTTATATATTTACCCTTGTAACTCATGGAACGAACGTTGTCGTATCCTACAAATGTTTTTGATTTTGGATCGAAACAGTATGCTGAAACAGCATTTGAATCAAATTCTTCGGTAGTACCTTCAATAGGAAGTTGATTGTATAACCAAATGCCTGGTTCCCCTTCGGATTCACCACCAACTCCATGATACTTTTTACCAAGGAAATTGTTATCGTTAGTTTTCACATTGGTAAACCCACGTCCATAAGCGGCCATTCCAAGAGATATTCTAGTAGCAGGGACGTTGTATTTTTCTATCATGATCCTAATTGCAGCATCTGCAGAAAAAGTAGCATTTGTTGAACGATCTTTAATATTTCTCTTATGCGAATGGTGGCTTGCATATAAATTGCTATGATAACCAGTCAAATCCGACCATTCTCCATGGTAATCGTAACACATCATGTTCCAAATATCAATGTAGTTTGCCATTTCCGAAATTGGCATGATATTTAACTTTTCTTCAAAAGCTGGAGTAGCAACAGAGAGTTGGAAGTGTGAATGAGCGCCTGTGGCATCATCAGGGCCAAAAATACGTTCTTCTAAATCTGCCATCTCTTTTCTGATTCCCTTCATCATATCCAAATAAACCATAGGTTCATCAGTATCTTCTTCAGGAAATTCCCAGTCTAAATCAATACCATCAAATCCGTATTTGAACATGTTTTCTACAGTTGACTTAACAAAGGTCTTGACCTTGTCATCTGAGTTTGAAATCTTTTTAAAAGCCTCTCGATTAGACCATCCACCAACAGAAAGAATTGTTTTAAAGTTGTGATTCGATTCTATTTTGATCTTTTGCAACTCTTTAATACACCCTTTAACCCCTTTGCTCATTGGTAGCTCAAAATCGGACCAATTGTCATTAGGTTGAATCTCACCCGTCCGACCATTAACAGCAAAAAAGGCATAATATACATGCGTTAATGAATCAAAAGGTAAATCTGATGGTTTATAATTTCTCGCTTTGTATGGAGACCAATTGGAGTAGTATGTACCAACAGAGTATCCATCTGTTATATTCGATGGATCTTGCACAATTGGAACATCTGAAGGAGGCTGCGGAGGTTTTCTGTCTTTACTCTTACCATGCTTTAATCTATCTAAAAATAACTTTGGCACTGTACACATCTCAGCAATGAAAGCAATTAATATGATTATAATCCAGATTTTTATTTGCAATTTAGTGACTTTGAACCACCTTAACATCTTCAGCCCTCAGTGGTAAAACATACACAATAATCCAGGTTTAAAACCCTTCAATTGTTTTAATTTGTGGCTAAGGTAACGGCAAGCTTAATCTGACGCTATATATCAATTGTTGGCGCCAGGTCACTTGGTACGTAACATAGGCTTTAATTTTTTTTTTTTTTTTTTTTTTTACTGGAAAGCTATTCAGGTAAAATCAACGAAATCTGTGTGAAGCAAAAAACTAAGAGAGGAAGTCATCGTTTTATGAATAGAGTATTATCTGTTAAAAAGGGTTCTGTATAGTTGTACTAACTTCATTGTTGTCCCCCAATCGGTGAATTTTGCAATATTGAAACCTTCAAGTTCAAGGTTTTAAGGAAAAGACTCTGAGAAAGAACGTTACATATATATCCTAAGCATTGAAAATGTCAACCAGTGTGGTAGATCCAAGCAGTCCTAAAGAAGAACCAGCTGAGAAGCATGTAGTAGACGAATTAGACGACTTATTTGGTGATGATAGTGAAGAAGAGAATCAAATTAATGACAGTGAAGAGAACGATGAACAATCTGATGCTTCAGGGTCCGGAAAGAAGCTCCGTAGGGTGATAGACGAAGAAGAGGATGAAGAGCAAGCGATGTACAATAGGAAGTTTCTTGGAGAAGATTACGAAGGCCAATCCGAGGAAGAATTCGAGAAAAAGTACAAGGAGGTTGATGTTGAAATTGTGAACCACGTAGTACCATACAAAACAGCTAATGCGGCAGATGATAAGACTATATATTACGCCAAGGTACCCCAATTTTTGACGATTGACCCAATTCCATTCGACCCACTTACTTTTCAAAAGAAGGTTGAAGAGCGTATGGCGAAGTACTCTTCTAAAGAAGACCAACTAGGAGACAGATTGATCGAAGAGAATACGATTAGGTGGAGATATTCGCGTGATAAAGACCAACGTGTTTTCAAGGAATCCAACGCACAAATCATCCAGTGGTCTGATGGTTCCTTTTCTTTGAAAATCGGCGATGAGTATACGGATATTCTTGTAAATAATACAGAAAATACTTACTTGACCGTTTCACACGAAGACCAGGAGTTAATTCAATGCGTCGAAGGTGGTGAAATAACCAAGTCGCTGATGTTTGTGCCAACATCCACTAATTCAAAGGTACACCAAGCCTTGAGTAAAGCTGTGGCAAGGAGAGATGAAAGAGAACAACATGGCCCAAGCACGTATATCGTACGCATGGACCCTGAACTCGAAAAGCGCGAGCTAGAAAAGAAACACGACCAAATTCTAAGAGAGAGAAGAAAGAAGCAGTTGAAGCAAAAACTAGAACAAGAAAACGCCGGCGAGTCTCCAGAACCACAGTTCAACTTACAGAAGAGCCTGCCTAGACGTAGAAATCTAGATGAGTACGAATATGACGACGGATTCGTTGCTGAGGACGACGAGGAAGAGCTAGAAGAAGAGGAAGATGAAGAGTTTTCTGATGAACGTAATGCTTCGGGAAGCGACTCAGAGGACAGTGACTCGGAACAAGAAAGTAAGAACGCAGAGAAATTAAAGAAGGTCAAGCAGGCAGGCACAGAGGAGTATCAAACCGAAGATTCACATACGAAGAAAAGGAGAATTGCGGTTCTAGATGACGAAGACGATGAATAAGTAAAGTAAAGTAAAGTAAAGTAAAGTAAGAAGAAGACTACTTGTTGTAATTCACAATATAGTGTGTACCTCAGTTACACTATAAAAAAAACAAATAATGGACGTGAAACCACTTTGTAATATATAAACTATATATTGAGGAAAAAAAATCAAACATACAAACAAAGTTTCTATTTCACCGATTCGGCATCTCACTCAAGAGGCGTTTGTCATGTTCGGTTCTATATTACGGTCAGATGATATGCAAACTTTTTGAAAATGATTTGCACTTTTAAAGACACACAGAGGCTTAGGCTCGGCCCAATACGACGTTAATCCCAAACTTGTTCCATGTAACATGCACGTACGGCGTTGACAACATGCGACTAAAAAAAAAAAAAAAGGTAAGTTCGGGTAACAAATACATCCTGAAACTTACTCTCGAAAAAGTACAAAAGGATGAAATTAAAGTAGTGACGAACAATATAGAAGGAAGTCTTTTCTACAAGTTAGTACATTGATGATCGTTTATATTTTCTTACAGTAGAAATACGGTCATCTGCGTTTTGCAATAAATCATTACTTACATCAGAACCGATCAATAAACACAATGTCTTGGCAAGGTATGTGCATTAGGTTTTGGGCAAGATGCTTCGAACTTTTGGGGATATTTCTGAAACATTGATCTAGGGTCATCCCTGCTCTCTGATATGTTCCTGAAAAACTGTTACGGAGTGAATATGTGGTTTTGGGAAACTTTAAGACTTCCTATATTTCCCACATATCATCATATTATAGTATGGATCATTTACTAACTAACATATATCAAACTTTTTACTGCTTTGATGAATAAAAATAGCATACACTGACAACCTATTGGCCACCGGTAAAATTGACAAATCTGTGATTTACTCCAGAGCAGGTGACTCCGTCTGGGCTTCATCTGGTGGTCTTCAATTGCAACCAGCTGAAATTTCTGAAATTGCTAGAGGTTTCGACAATCCATCTGGATTACAATCCAACGGTTTGCACGTTCAGGGTCAAAAGTTCATGTTGATTAAGGCTGACGATAGATCAATTTACGGTAGACACGAAGCCGAAGGTGTAGTGATCGTGAGAACAAAACAAACCATTCTAATTGGTCACTATCCAGCAGGTGTTCAAGCTGGTGAAGCTACTAAGATTGTGGAGCAACTTGGTGACTATTTGATTAGTGTCCAATATTAAGGTAAAAAATCTACATGCCTTACTATTTACTCTCTGCTCCTTCTAAAAAAGGATAATAATTCCATATACCTATTCAATGCTATTTGAAGTATACAACACTACATATATACAGTCGGTGTACTTTCAAATTCAGGAAGTACGCTGATCAATATGATTATGAGCTGATCTCGTGCATATTGCTTTGACGTCGTAAAGGAAACGATAGAAATGTGTTATTCGTATATACATATCTATTCATTCTAAATCTGAACGCCTATTTCTTTGCCACACGGTAGGCACATCCAAATGGATATATGATGGCATTCTCAACGTCCCAGATACCTTCTTTTGCGAACACGTCATTCTTGATAATTTGAATGACTTCCTCTTTAGTATCAGCAACGACTGTCAAATGAGAACCAGCAAAGTTGGTTGGCTTACCGTCAATTACATCTTTGTAGATGGCACCAGCTTGAACAAGTTTACCCGACTCCACAAGTGGTGGAAGAGCTGCCAAATGTTGTGGTCTGAATTGAGATCTGTCAGACCCCGGCTTATCGTAAACTATAACAACCCACTCAACCATTGCGTAAACTAAGTATTATGTAAGGTTAGAATGTCAACACTCTTTTAAAGTAGATGAGAGACTTGATTGAGAGATTTTGAACAAACCTAGAGACTACATAATCAAATAAATTTACCAATTAATGGCTTAAAGTTAGTTTCTTTAAGGTACTATGGCTTTTTTTTTCTTTCAGACTACCTTTATATGGAGTGGAAGAAACGGGTGGAAAATCATAATGTGGGAAGTCCGGAGAGGTGGTGAATGAATAGACAAAGAGATACAGGAAAAAGGTAAGCTTAATAACAATTAAAACTATATAGAAACTAAAGGTATAGAAAAATATAATAAGGTATACAGATGAAGATCCATGAATGCGATCTTGCGAAATGAAGTGCAGCGAGTAGAAAAATTAAAATGTGATGAACAATTATAATACAGTCAACGAAGTAAATTTGGGGATGAGCATGCAGGAATATATATGAAAGAGTCTCATTTCTTCATGAATTCTTCTAATCTATGAAGTATGGCTTTAGGAACCTCCTTTTTGCTAGGCGGTCCACGCCATGACGCTGTATTTTGTTTTTGATTCGGTGTTATATTCTTTCGTGATGACATACCGTTCACTACAAGGTCTGATGCAATAATAATCAGCGGGCAAAACCATATAGAGCCTCTAGGAATGTATTTTAATATTTGAGGGGCCATTTTAGCAAGATGAGTGCCACTTTACGAAGAACTCTTTGTCGCACACTTTTGTGCAGGCAGGCACATAAAATTGAATTTTATAGGTGATGTAATCCTTTTGAGAGAAGTGGTGTACAAGGATTTTCGTACTTTTATTAAAGCTCCAAGAACCTTCCTTATAAATGATGCGACAAAAACAAGACGTTTAGAACCCTATTTTATTGTTTGGATGGAGTGGCTTGTACACCTTCATTTGTGTATTAGCAATTTTTCAAAGCTCGGTAACATGATTTTTCAGTTTAAAAATATGTGTGAAAAGAAAAGCGAAAGCGGACAAAAAGAGAATAATACATTATGCATTATCATCATATAACAGCCTTAAGACAATGGTTGAGAGAGCAATACCTTATATCTAATCTATCGGTATCGTGTGCTTTTGAATGTACTTATTTTTTGCACTGATTAGATATGATTTAGTTTGAAAATGACAGAACCTGTTGGAGATATTAGCGGTTCGCTTAGTCGATTGCAAATCGATGACACCGAAAAACAACATCATTCCAGGTCAACGTATAAGCCGAAGTCTAAATCCAAGTCCAAATTCAAAAGATCAACGAAACAAACTGTTGTTATTCCATGTAAAAAATTTTCGCATGCACCTGTGAATTATGTTCTCGAGAAGAGCCCAATTCTTTTACGTGACAGCGAAGAGCTTTACACTTGCTCTTATAAAGTCGACAAGAGCACATTATGGAACTCTCTGTCCACCAAACCAGCGCTTAGGAAAGAAATTTGCAATTTCATTGCACAAAACAAATGGGATGACGATATTTCTAAGAACCGTTTTATCGGATCCAATTTGACGGAAGGATACGAGGATTATGTACCTTTACCACAAGAAGTATTAGATTCGGTGGATTTATTAATGCAGGCTTATGACAAATACAACGAAGGGTTGGATACCATGAATAAAACTACTTTCATATCGTTGAGACATCATATTATTGATATCATAATGTGCCCTTTTCAAAACGAGACGGTATCTTTAATAATGAGTGTATTACCAGACAGGAATATTCTAATATCTGTTGATAAATCTCAATGTAAACCTAACGGAATTCACCAATTAACAGACCCAAATATAAGAAAAATTTGTTACACAGGATTTGCGTTGGAAAACCTATTGATCGACAGTTCGGAAAATGAAAACGATTCTCAAGAGCACGAGTTATATTATTCATTTGTACGTGGGATAATAAATGATAATGTCGAAATATTTTTCCAAGCAGAAATGGATTCTTATAATCCTTTAACTAATAGTTACACAGAGATTAAAAGTTCTGTTAATTTCAACCTTAACAATGCTTATCACAGAAAGAAACTGCTCCGTATGTGGGTGCAGACAAATTTATTACCCCGCTCGGATCTTTTAATTGGGTTCAGAAATCCTTATTCCAATGAACTGGAACAACTGAGACCTTACAAAATACAGGATATTTACCAGAAGGTAAATAACAGATCAATATTAGGTAGACCGGGAAAATTTTTCAGATATAATGCTGTAGTAGCGAGAGACTGGTTCCATCATATCTTCTCTATTTTGAAAACAAACTTGCTGTCTTTGGCTGAACCAGACAAATTGTCGTCTTTTAAAGTACAATTGGATCCAAATTTGAACCTCTCTATTACACCTACAACTCAATCCATTAAAGATTTAAAGATACAAGTATAATATAAAATCGTCTATACATGCCATGTAGATTCTATGTATTATATGCCGAAAAATATGCAATATAAAAGATGCTGTTTTCGTCATCACTTTATTCATATAGACCTGTAGCGTTATGGAAAAAACTATAGCTAACTTTTATAAAAACGAACTCTAAAGTCAAAAAAAAAAAGGTTTTTGAATATTATTGGTCAATTGACTAGAGGTATTCGAGCCGGAGTTTCTTACAGCACCGACAAAACTGACATCTACAATCATGCCATCGGCTAATGATATACTAGAGAATTCTGCTCATAAGTCAGTCTACATCACCAAGGTAACTGTGGATGGTGAAAATCAATTATCCCCAGTGTCTGATGAATTATATAAATCCATCTTCGACCAGGTGTTAGCTGAGCCATTGCAAAACATTGAGACCGCATTCCAATCATGTCAAGATATCCAAAAAAAGCTACTATTTACTGGATTGTTCCAGTCAGCCGAAATTACATTGGATTATGATGCTGATATCAATGCCTCTAGGCTGTTGAAAGAAAGAGTCCCAGAGTCTCTTGACATTGATTTACCAATTCCAACAATAGCACAAGTTAAACTAGTCCCTGCTATATTTAATAAAGGAGCAGTGACCACAACTACAAGAGATTCCTACTCTTCGGTTGGTGGTCGCTTATTCTTTATCAATAAGCTTGGTAATGCGGAAACTATTAGTTTGCAAGGGGACGTCAATTATACACCATTCAACGGGAAACTAGATGAAAGATCTATTGGAGCTAAACTATCTTTGCCATTCCCAAAGAATCCATCCGTTAAGGCAGTGTTTTATGCAAACCATACTTACTTGGATCTATTTAAGCAACCTTTTATTAATGAATCTGATGAACACAAACAATCTCAATTTGGCATATCAACAGGTTTCGAAAAAAGCTTTTTATACAACAACGAGAAATCAATTGTCGAGACGTTCAATGGTATATCCATGGTAGCTCGTAGTATTTTTGGGTTTGCTGATGCCTTGGCGGTTTCAGATTCTATCAAACAATTCCAAGGTACTTTTACAAAAACCAGTTTTATTTCCCAATTACATGCTGATTCAAGGAAATTTTATGACAGATTCCCTGTTTCCGGGAAACGCTTTGAATTATTCAACGAATACATCATTAACCAAGGATTCGCAAACGCGAAGCCACTACCAGAGGATTCAAAGTTTGACAAAGTTTCTGTTTCTTTCGAAACACATAAACCTTTCTTCAACACAAAGGTCGTAACATCATTAAACTTGAATGCTGGCGCTATTTTCCCATGGGACAATAAGTCACAACCTCTGGTGCACTTGCTAGACCTTTTCTATCTTGGTGGACCAAAGTCTTTAAAGGGATTTGAAAGAAATAGTATTGGAACTCGCGGCGGGCATTATTTCTACAAACTAGGATTAACTTCCTCATTCAAATTACCAAATACGCCAGTGGACTCTCCATTGAGACTTCAATCTTTCATTCACTTTGGTGATGTTCTAAACAACTGGAAATCGGCTTTTAATGAAAGAAAACCTGCTCTAAGTACTGGTGTGTCTTTGCGTTATGCAGCAAGCTTTGCAAACTTGGATTTAACCTATGCTGTGCCATTGCGCGTCAGAGATTATGATATTGCTAAACCAGGGCTAACTTTTGGTCTAGATTTGACATTATACTAGGAGACCACTAATCTCTACCTTCAATATTCATCTCTTTGTCAAACCTATATGTTACTCTATTCTCTCTTACCCGTGAGGTCGAAGATCTTCAAAACATTCAAAATATTTACATAGAAATGAAAAGTACTTCTATATAACAAGAACTCAATCAAATATATAAAAATAACGAACAGTAGTGTAATCTAAAAACATCGACAAACGCAAGTTCTATGACCTGCTCTAACTAGAGGTTGGAGTAAAACAATCCAAATTTATCTGGTTCTGCCTTGAAGAAGTTCCTTGTAAGGAATGTGGATTATATCATATGGATACGAAGATGCTTCAGGTAAACACTACTCGCAATGCAAGGCTTTAAAAGAGTGTACAGAATACAGCATAGGGAGATCTGTAAACTGCGAACTACGAATTCAACAGGATAAGAGCATATCAAGAGTTCACTTGGTAGTAAAATACGAGAAGAATGAGTTGAGTATAACCAATAAGGGTAAATTAACCAAAGTTAATAATAAACCAGTTCGAATTGATGAATGCATCGTAATTCAAAATCACGACATAGTTTTTGATATCGGGGGATCCCCGATCAATGTAGAAATACACTTCTCCTATCAAGAGTGGAAAATACCACACAAACTATCATTGGAAGAAGAAAAATCAACGATTTTACAATACGGAGTAAAATTATGCGAATCATTCTCTAAGAAGTCAACACTACAAGTTTTTTCTGAAGGTTCAAGCCATACAGGTTGTTTATTTGCTCTTATAAAAGGTGTACCAGTTGTATCCACAGAATTTCTCAATTGTATATGTCAGTTGTTGAAGGAAGATAACTACTTAAATTTTGAATCGTCTTTCCAGGCAATTATCCGGAGATTCAACTTATTTCCTTCTTACAATCATGTCCCCAATGTTTTATCAAACATATGTATAATGGTTTTTGAGCAAAAGCTATTCGACACCCTTCGATATACTATCGAAAGTGGAGGCGGTATGATAAAGTTGCTAACTTCTACTTCTGAGATCGATGGTTCTGTGATTGATAATGAAAAAAAGATCATTGTACTCAGTACTAATACGGTCACAGATACTCAGGCAAGTAAGATGAATACATCTTTCTCTAACAAGTTTAGCGAGTTTGGTATAGTGACTCACAGTCTAAATGACTTTGTTAACGCCTTGATTAATAATGATTTAAATGCCTTAAGTGAGCAGAAAAAACCAACCACAGAGGAACCTACCAGAGAGATTTCACAACCTGTTGTAGTGAAATCAAAGGCTAGGATAAAACCTAAAGTTCAAAGGCTAGATAGCTTAACCTGCTTTGGCGGTGGTAACCAATTAAAGATTGAAAACAGTGAATATAACACTCCTTCCAAGACGTCTGATGATAGTTGGAATAAAGGGTCGGAACATGAATCAAAAAGCACCAACAGTTTTGAAGCAGTTGAACCCACACCAATTGTTCCAAAATCTTCAGAAATTGTTACTCCTCCTACTGATACAAAGGAAAATATAAGTTCAATAACAACGGCATTTGCTAAAGAGAATGAACCCAGTATAGCTTTGGATTCTAAGAAAAGAAAGAGAAGACCAAAAGTGCAACAGCTTGGGAACTTGATGATGAGAGATATTCCGAAGGTAGCGACAGAAAGTTTCCAGGAACAGCGTGATGGGGACTCAAAAAGAATAAAGTTAGAAACTGACACAAGTACCGAAAAACCTATTTTGGCCAAAAGCCTACCACGAAATGACAAAGAAGACAGCAATTTAATCAAGTATAAGTATGACTCTACAAAACTTGGTAAGGAAAATGATGCTACGAACAATAGATATAAACAAAATGATGATTTAGATGATGTAAGAAAAGGAGTAATCAGTGATGAATCTACACCACAGGATCAACCTTCCTCTTTTGAAACATCCGAAAAATCTTCACCAAGAGTTACAGATAGACCTCGGTCTATCGCAAAACTTGAAACTAATTTACCAGAGAGAAGGAAAACTAACGATATTGTTAGTGCTATTGCTGAAACAAAACAGAAAGAGGTTCGCAGATTCCAGGAAGGGATATTTGAAGTTGATCAATCAGAACTTACTGAAAGCTCCTTAGAAGAGTTTAAAAATGTTGCTAAAGTTGAAAAGATTAAGGTGAAACCGCGGATCCTTCATCCTACTGTTGTCTCCGATAAGTCTGCCATATGGGCAGGTCGAAAGAATTTCAAGCGCTTTACCAAAAAATGGCCGTTATACATGAAATCATATTCAATTGAGGCTAATACTGGACATATTCCCTATCCTAAAGATAACAACAACAACAGGTATATAGCAATGAAAAGGTTTGATTATCGAAAAGACGGGAAGTCTGAAGAAAACAATGGTATTAATATTGAAATAGATTTTAGGTTACCAAACAGAATGGAAGGGAGTAATGAACTAAGCTTACAACAGAGCGGAGAAACTGAATCGGCACAAGAGTCAAGAGTTGCATCTGGTTTCGGATTCAAAAGCAAACCAAAATCTGTGCCAGAAAGAAACACTTTATTCATTACAGAAGATGATGACGATAGTTATGATTATGATGCGCCAGCAGCACATAATCAATTAGTAGTACATGGCAACAAAATAGAGATGGAGGATGATATTTCGTTGCAGTCAAACCGGAGCGTCAGTTTTGGCACCAATTCGTTGGAACGGTCAAACTCTGCTGATGCAGATACTGATGATGATGATGATGAAAACAATACTCGTCGCTTCAATTTCAGGTCTAGGAGGCGAAAATAGAGCATTTTTGAAATCCATATAGTGTGAAGCTGTTCTTTTATTTAGGTCATTAAAACACAAGCATACGAGTATAACTTGCATTTAAGTATATATATATATACTATTCAAAGAAGAAGAAGAAAAAAAAAAAAAAAATAAAATGAAATAAACAGCATATAATTGATTGGACATCTATGTCTATTCAAATGTCTTGAAAGTACCCCAATCTGGAGAGATTAATCTCTTTTCTCCTCTGTAGAAAGGTAAGGTGTAAGCATTCTTAACATCATCAGCGGTTAAATCGAATTCTTGGAAATTCGAAATAATTCTTGAAGGGGTAATTGACTTTGGCAAGACGACGTAACCACGCTTCAAGCCCCAGTTGATCAAATATTGAGCAGGTTCCACATTGTATTTCTTAGCTAAACCGACGATAATTGGATCCGTGATGATATCTGAGGTACCGGAACCCAATGGGGAGTAGGCCTCGACAACGATCCCTTTTTCTTGGCAGAAGGAGACCAATTCATCCTGAGGTAAAAGAGGGTGTAACTCGACTTGGTTAGTAGCAGGGACGATCTTGTTGCCCGGAGAGGCCAATAGCTGCTTGATGTTGTTGACAGAGAAATTGGAAACCCCAATGGCCTTAGTCTTACCAGTTGCCGGCAACTCTTGCATCAATTCCCAGGTCTTGACGAAATCCCAGTTTTCCAAGTCGGTGTTACGTTCGATACCGACACTGGCTGGAGGAATACCGGGGTACTTTGGATTGTCCTTCAATGGAACCGGCCAGTGCATCAAGTACAAGTCCACGTACTCCAAACCCATTCTTTGCAAAGATTCTTCCAACCCCTTCAATGGGTTTCTGTGCTGGGTACCCCACAATTTCGTGGTGACGAAGATCTCTTCTCTGGGCACACCAGAGTCTCTGATACCTCTACCAACAGCCTCTTCGTTACGGTAAATGGCAGCAGTGTCGATGTGTCTATACCCGTTTTTCAATGCTGTGATAACAGCATTGTAGACTTCATCGTCGGTAGATCTCCAGGTACCCAATCCGATACCTGGGATCTCAGCACCGGTATTTAGCTTAAACTTTGTTGTTGATGGCTTCAAATGTGACATATTTGGGGTTTTGAACTGTTACAGACTCTTTCTTTCTGCCTCTTGTATTACTTTGTATCACTTACTTACTTCGAGACAAAAATCCTTTCGAATTGACTCGAGCCTCTCTGGATAAGCTTATTTATATTTATACTATACACATGTACACATTGAAATGTAACACAACAACTAATTAATCACCAAGCATATACACACAAACCTAAACCACATTCCCCCGAGCCGAATGGCGTTAGGAACCTTTCCCCTAAGAAATCCGAAGGCTTTTTCCCCTATTTATAATTTACAGGTTACGATTTATAATTTACAATTTACAATTTATAATGCACAATTTACGGCTTCCTTCTGCTGCATCTGGTGATATACTTGAAGCTTTTCCGGCCGGCCGTACGCACGTACGTGCACGCTGTTCCCTGTTCTCTTGTTCCCCTGTTTCCTAGGTTCGCCTTCCACCCCCTCTGCTCCCTTTCCCCCACAAGCAGCAACCACGGAACGCCCTGTTCCGTCAATGCCCCATTCTTCTGAGATCTCGTCTTGGCACTGCACTGCGTAACGCCATGTTTTTTGCTTAGTCTTTGTTACGCCATGCGACACCGCCTTGCGTTTTCCTTGATGTTCTCTATTGCCGAGCCCAGTGCAGCCTGCACCCAAGAAAATAACGCAGGAACCCCAGAAAAAACGGCCTTGACAATTCCCGAAAACGGAAGTCATTGGACAAAACACAAAACACAAAACACAAAACACAAAAAAATATTGCTGAAGCGGTGCAGTAGTGGTGCAGTAGTGGTGCTGGTGGTGCTGGTGGTACTGGGGTACTGAGGTACTAGTGGAACGAGTAATAAGCTAGCACAGCACATGCAACGGCACCGGAAAAATACGAAAAGCTTGAAGTTCATATACGCAGGTTTGAGGAGAGAAAGGAAGAAAGAATAGTAGTAGTCTGTGATTACTTACTTACTTACTTAATTGTGTATTTACTTAGTAATATTAATCTCTCTATACATTCATTCGGCTTCCGGTTCGGCAGGAGATTCGGTTTCAGTGCTTTCCTGGATTTTGTTCCAAGAAAGGAGCCTTGTGTCTGCCATTGCACGGCCCCAGGCCAAGTGGGAGACCAAAGTGATCAGCGCCAGGAGCATGCATATGCCTCCGCCGACTAGGTATATGATAGCGGGAGCCGGGTTACGGCTGCCCAAGTTGGATCCGTGAGTGACGTAGACGGCCTTCTTTCCGTGGTACTGCGTTACTGGCCAGTGGAGGTCGACGTCGATCTGGTATGTGCCCTGCTGGAGACCTTGGTCGGTTCTTCTTATTAGCCTAGCGAACTTGTCGAAGGCTGGGGTGCGCATCCAGTTCTGGAACTCTTCCCACTCATGGATGTTGGGCATGTTTGTTTCGTTGTAGCCGTTGGGGAACTGCTTGTGCCAGTATGGGGGTGGCACAACGTCTGTTGGGGCGTACTTGGTCTTCTTAAAACGGGTCTTGTCGGACGACCAGTTGATGTTCTTGTTTGTTAGTGGGATCGTCGACGTTTGTGCACCGGTGGATGGGTTGATTCTTTGCATTTGGTTTGGGAACGTGTCGTTGAACATGGCGTTAGCTATTAGACCGCATGGGTAGATGATCTTCCCGGCATCGTCTCTGACAAGCGGCTTACAGTTGATACCAACCGTGTCTTTCACCTGGCTTAGCGAGGCCTTGGTCCCCACGATCTGGTCCTCGCTGAACGAAAGCACGTACCGTCTGTGGTTCCCGTAGAACTTCTCGATGTAGTAGTATATGTAAGTTGGGCCCGGCAACGCATATGGCGTCGAGAATCTCAATTGGCACGTCCCGGTCTGCTGCTCAGTAGGATCAGGGTTCGAATCTGCCACGTACCTCCACTGGGGCACCGGAAGATTACCCTTGTCGTACTTCTTGTGGAACACGTACTTGTAATGGTCGTCGGGGACATCGGAAAACCGCGACGTTGGCGCATTCTTGTCACAGTCCTGATAGTACACGAATAGCTGGTCCACGCGTCTCGCATCGTTAAGCATCACTCCCCCAAACACTAGAAATATAACCCCAAGAAACAAATAGATAGGTAGCACTCTCTTGGGTGTGAGAACAGGGTTGTACGCTGCAATCCTCTGCTGTGTAAATCGCGTTTCCTTTGGTCTTCTCGACTTTGGTTTCTTCACAACTTTATCATCATCATCCTCAAACTCAGAAGCATCGATATCGTCCTCAATCTCCGGCACTTCGTCCTTCTGTCCCTTCCCAGTCTTCCTTCTATGGAACACTCCGGTGACAGTTTCCCCTATGCTCTTCAATGCGGTCATACTGCTGCACTAGATTACAAAGCTCTGCCCAAATATATTAATACACGCACTCACTCACACACTCACAGGCTCACAGGCTCACTTTCCACACTAGCTTTCCTAACTCTGTAGGATGTAAGGTGTGTTCTTTTTGTTTTCTATTCCGTACATCTCTTTGAATATTATTATTATATAAAAGTGCTCAGAATTCATAGCCTTGTTTTCAAATTGGAAATTTGGCTTTCTTGATGTTGTGCGTTGGGCTGCCCATGCGGTACTTCCACTATTTTTTTTTTTTATTTTTTTTTTAACAGCGATTTTAATTCCGGAAATAGTTTTGATTATTTTTTGTTTTGAAGTTTACTAATTTGTAGTCATGTGATCTAATTCTGGCACGTGATACGTATTATGTGCTCGAAATTTTTCGACCGGCTGCATGCATGTACGTACATACACACTGACAAAATGTCGGCACACGTATATACGACAAGTGCATGCGTCGAAGCGCTTAACAAGGGGGAACTATGGCGACTAGAACAACTCTCTAATATCCACGGCTGTAGAAATTTCACTGGCATCCTCTCCACTTATTCCTTGGCTATTCGTAATGTCAGTCAGTCCAACAGAAGAGTGCAGGTCTAGATTCCTGAAAAAAGGGTTGCAAGTGATCAGCCGTTCCTATTAAATGGTGACAGTATAAGTCTTCCACTACAATTTGTACTGGGTCCGCGCGAAAGCACAGTGTACATCGGCCGAAAAGGTGTCGCTATAGTCCCGGCCAATATGTCTGGCTAGTATCCACTCATTCTGAAAAAAAAAAAAAAAAAAAAAAAAGGGCTTGAACGGTTGTTGTTTTTTTTTTTTTTCTTTGGGGGGGGGCTACCTACCCTTTAATCGAATAAAAAAAACTGAAAACATTATGTCAAAGGGCTTGTATCTTCTACTAGGTTCAGCATTGTAAAATGACGTCCGCGGAAATAGCATGGAGTATGACAAATTAAATCTACATTACAAATTGCATGCTGTTAGAACACTATGAGTCTTAGGGGTCTAACTTAAAGGAAGAGTCATCATTGAGGGCCCACAAGCGTTAAACCTTGAAAATAATGGTGTATAACCCCGTTTTTAAGCTGTGCGACTGAAGTCTAGATCGTGTTTTACTGACATTATTCTTCTTTCAATTTCATTATTTTGTTTTGTTTTCGGTTTTTTTAACAAAGAATATTACAGAGTCGGCCCTTGAAAAACAAAAATATTACAAAGTAATCTATCTCGGAGTCTGCAATTGATTGGTAATGCATATGTGCATACATACACACATAAATAAATATATATATATATAAGGGAATTATCAGAGATAGATGTGGCTGCCTCTTGCGGATAAGAACGGGTTTCTACTGATGATAATATTGAACCGTCTTCTTACATAAAAGGGCATCAGTTTAAAAGAATAAAACTTTATTAAAGATAAGTATTGATATTACTGCAAATTGGTAGTTTGCAACACAATCAACCGTCAAATATCTAATATCAAATATGACTCTAGAGGGATTGTCAGATATGTCAAGTGATGATGTGCGAGCGGTTAACGAGACCCAGCATGAGCGGTTTCTTGAAGGTGTTGGCCAAAACACCATGAGCGACGGTCCATATATGGATGTCAACACTCCAAAGGAAGGTGCCGCAGTGGAAAAGGTTTTCGACGGGGAAAATTCGGAGGATAATGACTTAGGCACCAGCAATGATCTAGGCACCAGCAACGACCAGGCAGAGTCAGTGAAGGAATACAATTGTGATAATGCAGCGTTCAATAATACAGATGACACGGCAGTCGATGGCGGTGGGGCACCGCCGGATGGTGGTAGTGAATCGTCGGTTCCTTTGGAGAGAATACGGACAAGGTTGTTCTCTTCCAGGTTGCATTCTCAACGGCAAATATACCAAAGAAAATTCATTTTTAACCTACTGATGCTAGGTGCCCTCTCCATCGCCATGTTTTCGTTATACTGGGGTGCTCTCTATAACCACCAATCGCATTTCCACCAGGTGAAGTTCATTGCATTTTTGGGAGATGATGGAGAACTAACACAGGGTATCGAGCCTATCTTGCGGAATGCGGTTCCACACTTTGAAATCTACAACGACACCACTATCAAACAGAAATACGGCCAGGATGTTAATGTCACGGAAAAGATCCATCACTTGGTACATACCTTGCATTATTGGGGCTCCCTTATAGTGTATCCAAACGCAACAAACGCATTTGTAGATTCGCTAACCAACCCAGAGTCCCCTTCTTTTAATTCCACTAATTACTTCGAGTTTTTCTACGAATCCGCGAGAGACCTGGCAAACTACAGAACTACTATCCTACCATTGCTAACGCAGCAAGAAACGACATATAAAGAAACTTACTTTTACAAGACTTATTTGCCTAAAATTATATCAAATCTCACTAATATATCGGGCTCTAAGTTAGCAGCAGCAAGCGATATGCAATGGCGTGAAATTGACAACAGAGCGTTCACAGACTCTACATTGATGGGACCAATGCAGGTGGGTCTAATTTACTGTGTCTTGTTGACATTTTTCCAGTTGTCCTTATTTGGACCAGTCCACGGCATGATCACACCTTTGTTGAAACCGGTTCACATTATAATCTACAGATTGGTAAGCTCTTGGGCAACATACTTCTTTTTGTCCTTGTTTTTCTGCACTGTCTCGGCCATTTTCAAAGTGGATTTCACATTGGCTTATGGAAGAGCTGGGTTCATCGTTTATTGGATGACAACATGGCTCTTGATGGGTGCTGTCGGTGGAGCTAACGAAAATGTTCTCTCTTTATTGTTGGCTTTTTATCCACAATTTTTAGGGTTCTGGTTAATCACTTGGATTATCTTGAATATTTCACCTTCATTCGTTTCCATGGTTTTGTGTAACAGACTTTACCGTTACGGTTACATGACGCCAATTTACAATGGTCTCGAATGTTACCGTGTTATTTTCATGAACACATACAAAGGTAACTTGGGCAGAAATTACGGTGTCTTGGTTGCTTGGTGTGTTCTTAACACTTTACTATTCCCACTAGTCATGAAAGTAGTCGGAAAGAAGTTCAAGAACGATGCAAAGAAAAAAGCTGCTGGATCTAAATAACGAATTCAAAATTATCCTATTGTTTCCCTTAATTACGAAGCGTAAACACCTAATCCAATTATTCTTGTTTATATGGTACCACTGTATATCTTTGTCCACTTTTAATATGTAATGTATATTCCTTTATAATACAGTGTCTTCTTTTGTTTTTTTAATCCTTTATTTTTATTTTTTGACGTCCCTTTAGTATGTTGATCATTTTAGGTGACTAGAATTTAAACTATATTCAAAGAAAACAGCAAATGTTTAAAACATAATTTTATTACCTTTTTGCCGGAAAACTCTCTAACAATATCAATTTTCAGGCTTGCATAGGATATCCAAAGTAACCTACGAGGGTACACTTAATAAGAAATATCGAGAATCAACCATGAACATTCTTGATTCAGGCCCTTTGGAGCCACTATCCAAGCAGAAAACATCAAAACAACGAAAAACCATGAAGTTTACTTTAGGGAAGTACACCATTTATGAAACCAACAAATCAATGTACATTGTTGCCAGTAACAAGAGAGAAACAATGTTTAGAATTCTTGAAATTGATTTGAGCAATGAAGATCAATCACTCAATATCGCAGAGGATAATGTGTTTTTTATGAGAAACGAAGTTATGGAAGTTCTACGAAAGATCGAAGATGCAGATAATGATGCTTTAACCAAAAAACTTACTGGGTACGGATTACTGGGTGTGATAAGATTCACAGCATGTTATTATTTGGTTGTTATAACTAAAATGAGCCAAGTGGCCGTTCTTGGCGGTCATTCAATATATCATATTGACGATACAGAGTTGGTTCCCATTACAAAATCAACGAAAAAACCTGACGCCACAGAACTGCGATTCATTCAATCCTTCCAAAACCTTAATCTGTCAAAGACTTTCTACTTCAGTTATACATTCGATATCACAAATACTTTACAAACCAACTTGCTGCGACAGAAATTAATGTCTGTTGGGAGAACTGATTTGGAAGTACCACCAGGTATCCCAGATTACAATGAGATGTTCATGTGGAATTCTTACTTGTTAGATCCAATATTCTCATGTATCGATACAGTCTATGATTGGTTTCAACCGATCATTCATGGGTTCATTGATCAAGTAAATGTCTCGCTATTTGGTAAGAGCATTTATATTACATTAATTGGAAGAAGATCCCATTATTTTGCAGGTGCAAGATTCTTAAAAAGGGGTGTAAACAACAAAGGGTATGTTGCAAATGAAGTAGAAACTGAACAAATTGTTGCAGATATGTCTTTAACTTCATTCCACTCCCCGGGACGAGGTTTCTTTGATAGCGATAAGTATACATCATTCGTGCAACACAGAGGGTCTATCCCGTTGTTTTGGTCACAGGAAGTTTCTAATCTAACAGCGAAACCACCAATAAGCATTAATATCAAAGATCCATTTTATAGTGCAGCTGCAAAACATTTTGATAAACTATTTCAGCGTTATGGTGGTGGTCCTATTCAAATACTTAACCTTATCAAAACAAAAGAGAAAAATCCAAGAGAAACAAAACTAGGGGAAGAATTTGAAAGATGTATCAAATACTTGAATATATTTTTACCCGAGGCTAAAAAAATAGAGTACACTGCATGGGATATGAGTAGGGCATCAAAATCTCATGGACAAATGGTTATAGAATTCCTA
This sequence comes from Kluyveromyces marxianus DMKU3-1042, assembly GCF_001417885.1. Classification (NCBI taxonomy): domain Eukaryota; kingdom Fungi; phylum Ascomycota; class Saccharomycetes; order Saccharomycetales; family Saccharomycetaceae; genus Kluyveromyces; species Kluyveromyces marxianus. The sequence continues at coordinate 1,282,501 of NC_036026.1, forward strand.
GAAAAATATGCTAAAGAAACAGTAGAATCTACTGGTATATTTCATAATGGGAAAAATTTCGAATCTACCTCAATTCAAGAAGGTGTTTGCAGGACAAACTGTATTGATTGCTTAGATAGAACAAATGCTGCTCAATTTGTCATAGGTAAAAGGGCTCTTGGTGAACAATTACATGCGTTAGGAATAATAGAAGATACCTTTTTAGAATATGATTCTGATATTGTGAATATTTTGACAGAGCTATTCCATGATCACGGTGATACGATAGCTTTACAATATGGAGGATCTCACTTAGTTAACACCATGGAAACTTATAGAAAAGTGAATCAATGGAGTTCTCATTCTAGAGATATGATCGAAAGCATCAAAAGGTTCTATAGTAATTCTTTCGTTGATGCTCAGCGACAAGAAGCAATTAACCTCTTTTTGGGTCATTATATATGGGCCAAAGATCAACCAATGCTTTGGGACTTATCAACTGATTTCTACTTGCATAATCTGTATGAAATTGGGGCACCCAGAAGAAGCTATACGCATTGGTGGTTAAACTCTCATATTAAAGGTTTACACAAAACTATCCAAGAAGAGATAATAGACAAGAACAATGATGTAACCTACGATAAGATAATAAAAAATGTCAGAGGGTACCCAAATTCATATGATAACTATTGGAATGAACATTATACACCTAGAATGTTTGTTTCTTTTAGGGACCTTTTCACATTCAATATGAACTCTACAAGAAGATACCATAATGGAAAGGATCCTATATCACCATTTGATTCTAGGAAACAGACCTCCATCAACCAGAAGTTAAGGTTGTTAACTACCAAAAAGCAAAAAAGATTCACCTCTGATTCAAAGGAATCTAAGAAAATTGTTCTGTCAACTTCAAAGGATGAATTGGACCTATATTCAGTGCAACTTAAATTGAGTATGGATCAAAATAACAACCTTTTGGATCAATTGAATAATTTCCCTATAAGGTTTCCAATTTTCTCTAATGATCAACTTTTATCTTACAACGAATTTGCCATAGTGGAAGATAACTCTCCAATTATTGAACAAGCCGAAGGTGAGTTTCATTTCTCTGAGAATGATGTGCCAACTGTGAGAGCTGACATTGGAAAGGTATTCGTGGAACCATCTGAGGAATCATTCTATGACAAAGTGTTACAATTTGATAATTACCAACCTTTAGATGATTACAGTGAATATTCAGACTACCAGTCTTTGACTGTGTCAAATTCTAGTATTTCTGAGTACGAAGAAGCTATTAATAAAGCTCATAGATATGAGAATCCGACATTCATTTAAAATTTCTATTATACATTTAGTTAAAATTCTTAATCTGATGATTTTAGTGTATCGTTAAATATCTGTTTAATTGTTTTGTCAAATTGATTAGGTGGAATATCCTGACATGCCAAGATAGCCCTGTAACATGCTAAAGTAGTTTTGACTTCATCCGTTTTAATCCAAACTATACCATTGACTCCGATAGCAACTTCAAACTCCACTAATTTTCCTAAAATGTTTAGAAGTGGATAAGATTCATTGAATAGTAGTTCTCTGGCATATGCTAATGTTGTTTCTACTATCATTCCTCCATCTAATAAACCAAACCCGGCATCTTGACCTTTTGTAGAGTCCATGCATTCTATTTCGGCTTCAAGCTCTTTATAAGCACTACAGACCCTGGCATAGCATAAATCACCTACTTTCAAAGTTGGTCTGTTCTTTTTAGATGCATTAGGGAATGCCATGAAAGAAAGCGATACTGGATTTGAAAAGTTTGATAGTGATACTCTGTAACTATCACCAAAAGAACCTGTTATTACACCAACAACGAGGTCACCCACTGCTGGAATATATCTTCTAGAGTTATAGTTCACGTAAACTGCATGTCCTTTTTTGGTTTCAGTAACAACTTCTATTCCGGCATGTGTAGCTACTAGTTCTTGTGTAACAGGATCGCAGTACACGCCTGGTCCAGCTGAAATTTCTTCATCGGAAGTTTCATTACCTTTGATAAGATCACCCGGTAGTAGTAGTTGCGACATATCTAATCTGAGAGGAGAATATGGATAAATCTAGGAGAGGTGGGGAGCAGTGATGTGTGCTTTTTTGTATCTAGTCTTTTTTTGTTTGTGATAATGTTGTTGCTCATCGCTTCAAAATTTTAGTTATTCTTATATTTCTTATATATATTTTTTGTATATTATAGAGAAACGAAATATTGATATTAAATGTTGATACTGAAATAAAGCATACCGAGAAGATTTCAGATCTTGTAAGACTCAAGCGCCTGATACTTAAACAAGAAAAAAACATCTAAATATAGACGATTCTTGAGCTTCTGTCTCTGTTATGATATGATTTTCAATAAAATTGGGTATTATTTCCCAAAGTTATTAACGCATACATTAATACTTTACACCGCTGTTATATGTTTCCTAAAAGTTGACATTATACCTAGAGGATTAAATGGCTTCTTATTGACTATATTGGTTTTTATTCAACTTTTCACCTACTGGAGAGTGATTAATTTAGGTGCTGGATGCCCAAGTGAATTTCCTCTTCTTTCCATAAACAGAGTGGAAGATGTTATGAATGGAGTTGAACAACCTCCGGATATAATAAAAAACAACTGCATATGTGTGAAAAGAGACGGGTCATATAGATTCTGCCGTCAGTGTAAATTATGGAAACCAGATAGAAGTCATCATTGTTCAAAATGTAATAAATGCTACTTAAAGATGGATCACCATTGCCCGTGGTTTGCAACATGTGTTGGCTTTAGAAATCAGAAATTATTTGTACAATTTTTGTGTTACGTGACAATATACTCAGCGTATGTGTTACTTTTAACCTCCTTGGAAATGTACTTTTGGTTTTCCGATGCAAAATATGAGACAGAGCTTTTGAACATGCATTTACTGATCACTTGGTTACTAGCATTGTTATCGTCTATATCAACGTTTGCATTCTCCTGTTACACTATTTGGTTAGTTACAAAAAACGAAACTACTATAGAGCAATACGAGTGGAATAGTATACGAAACGACCTTCAAATATACAGTGATAGCTTAAATTGTCAAACTAGCGCTGTCAACAATGTATTTGATCTTGGATCTAGAAAATCTAATTTCAATAGTGTTATGGGTAATAGTTGGAAAGAATGGTTGCTTCCAATTCAAAAATATGTTGTTGACTCAACTGATTGCTACACGGATAAAGGATTATTTTTCCCTGTTAAAAGTGATATATATGACGAGTATCGCGAGAGCGCAAATCTTCAACAACGATTATTATCAAGGCTAAGCCCAAGATCGTCAATGGAAAATATATAATGTTATGCTTAACTACTATAGAATCCTAAATGTACTTTAACTAGGAGATAACAATGGTCAGAAGCTCAAACATTGTTTAAAGATGGTAAGAGTATCCAAAAACAAGATATCATATTTGTTACAAATTGTATATATATATATATTTAAACAATATTAAAGAACGTCGAAAAGTAGAGCCCAATAAAGGCTACATAATTACGTTAAGAGAAACCATAAAATAAAATCACCGTAAATTTGTTCATCACAACAGGAGTGCTAAAAGAGCAACTGCTAGACTTCCAAGTCCTTGTTGTTGAATACGGTTTGCATAACCTGAGTATTGAGTTGCGATAGAACGAGGTTTTCCGGTAGAAGTAGATGCGCCCAATAATCCCAAGAAGGTAGAAACCTCTTCTGGACTGGTAGCAGTACTTTCGTAAGCCTCAGTCTTCTTAGCAATATCCTCCTGGGAAATATCCAATGTACCCACTGGAACGAGGGAACCAATTTCGGTTTCTTCACCAGACAATGTTCTAGTCTTCAAACCTGTTCTTACACTAGTTTGAATAGTAGAACTTGGTGGAGCGGAAGTTAATGCTTCAGTGGCGGCGGTTAAATCATCAGTTGCAGTTATGTCAAAGGCGGTGGATGAGCTGTTGGTAGTTGCTTGTGTAGAGACAGGCACTAATTCAGTTAGCTCAGATACTACACCGTCGTCGGTTCTGGTAATAACAGTAAATGTTAAAGATCCATTGTTGTATGGTGCAGCAGTTGAAGTAACATTTGGATACAAGGAAGTAATGCTACTCGTTACTGGGGCGACACTGCTTGTAGTTGTGTTTGTAGAGTTGATGCTGCTGCTTTGGCTGTTTGTTAGAACGCTAATTGTGTTACCAGATGAGATGTCGATGTTTGCAACTGGCTTCAAATAGTCAATTGTGTCGAAGATAATAGAGATGTCTCTCTTGTAGAAGGACAAAGTTGGGTAACGCAATTGTGCACTGTTCTTAACGGCAGTAGTAGAATTGTCGACAGACAAGTAGTAGATAATACGGAATGCTTGACCACCAGAGACGTTAGAGTTGAAGGAGTAAGAAATGGTGGAGTCATCAGAGTTGTCTGTACCAGCGGTAATGTTTGATACGCGAATTGGGTTATTGAAGCTATCAGTTTCAAGAACGATTTGGAAATAGTGGTCATCGAATAAGTAGTTATCTTCGGCATAAGACAAAAATTCCAAATCACCGGGGTATTCAGTGTATGGGATATCCAAAGCAAAGTATGGACGGCCAGTAGAGTCAACACCGGTGCTCACAGTTGACAAGGTAGTACTTTTTGGAGCGTAAGTAACGGAAGAGACGAAGGATGGTCCCGAAGAGACGTCAAAAGTGTATGCAACGGTAGTTGGACTGGATGGCTTATCTTCAAGTTGTGCCAAGAAGTTGAAAGAACCATCGTAATCAGCATCAACATTGTCAAAGCTTACAGTGAAGATCTTGGAGTCATTATAGGATACAGTACCAATTGGTGTTTTGTCTGCTAGAACATCGAAAGTACCTTCTGGGAAATTACCAAATTGTTCTGGAACGGTTAGGTACAAATCACCGGAGAAACCTTGGGAGACCGATAGTTCAGCGATAATGACGAACCAGTGGTTTGGATCAGTAGAAGTTTGGGAGTCAGATAGAGTGTCGTAAACCTTGATGTTTTCAAATGCAGCTGTTGGGGTAGTAGTGCTAGTTGAAGTAGCAGTTGAGTTCAAATAGCCAGTAGCCGTCAAAGAGTTGTTAGCGGTTAAAGAGGGGATACTGGATGGTTCTGACGTAATAAGCACTGTCGAAGAGGAATTGGAAGCGGCTGGCAGAGGATTCAAGGCCGAATTATTGCTGTTCAATGATGATGAAATGTCCGAGGCAGTGGTATCATTGTTATATGCTGCCGAGGCGACACTTAAAAGTGCGCCTGATATTAAAAGTCTTAAAGCAACCATTACTGAATATTTAGAAAACTGTTTTCAATGCTGATTGTTGAGGTAGAAAGCGATTGGATAATGTTCTGGTGAGTGTGTATAACAGAGAGTATAGAGAATTTGAAATAAGCTAATATGAAACAACGAACCAGTACTTGGAATTCTTTGATGTTTTTGTGCTTGTTTATATATCCAGAAACATAAACTGCTAACCCTTCGCATCTCCATAATTTGTAACAAGCACATTGCAAAATGTGGGCAGGAACGGCCTCCTCGAGACACTGATCTAATAATAACGCTGCTGGTCCCATTCTTGCACTTGCATTCCTACGGCACTTATGTGGCATCGATTAAAATATCCAAAAGCGTACCTGATCTATGATCCAAACATCTCATGCAAACTCGCTTGTGATCCAGGTCCTGATTCCAATTTTGATCCTGATCCTGATCCTCCTCTACTCTTGTTTCTCCATGTACCCAGCAATCTTCTGCTGTACCTGAAAGTTAATGCAACCGCTCAGACAAGACCCTTTGTGAGTCCCAGATTCAATATTGCTGGCTCCAAATATTGATTTTTCATGATTTGCTTAAACTAAGCGTAATTTTCATGCACAATGTAATGCCCATAATTCCAAATCCCAGTATTGCTGCAGAACCCGTTCAGGTACCAACCCCTCCCCACTGCACTTTCTGATCAGCCACTTTATCCTTTTCAGGAAATAACCAAGCACAGCATTTTTTTTACATTTTTTTACTTACCCATCCTCAGCTTACTGCGGGTTCTGCTTTTTCATACGATCGTTTGTGTGGCTCGCTCAATGAATGAATCGGTACCTGTTGTGAGCGGTGAGTAGGATGGTTAGCGTATGAAGTGATCACCGAGCGACAAGTTTTTCGGATTGTATTTTCCCTTGCAATGAAAGGCAACAAGGCACATAGAGGACAGAGGTGCTAAGAAAGCTGTGGTGTGCGGGTGTTTCAGATGTAACATTAGTCCTTTGTTCTCTGTTGAATTATATTGTGGTCTTGGTTTTGGTTAAGGTTTTTTTTTTTTTTTTTTTTGTGAAGTGAAAGTAATAGAAACTGTGATTGTTGCGCAGCTCTCGAAGCGATGAGCTTTCAAAGAAAGAAAAAAGGTACAAGGTACAATGTGCATTTCAGTAGTTCTAATCCACTGGGTAACTTTAAAGCGTACCTGAGATTCGCTGTGCATATTTTCTCTTTGTACCTTGGTATTACTATGTACTAGTGTAGTGTAATAACGGACGACGTTCTACAGGTATATCACTCTAGCACTTCTTTTTTTGTGAGATCGTTTTCTGCTACTCCGTTGTAATTAGTTCTTGGTAAGGTGGTATACCCAGCAAATCAATATACCAAGAAGACACACCTTTAGAGTTCTGGGCAATAGATACAGAACAACGTTAGGAGACGTTACAGGTGCATTCAATTCATACAGTGTCGTACGCTACGTGAAGAATGGTGCTACCCGTTATTGTTGGGGTTGGCATAACTGCTGTTGCAGTAGTTGCTAGATCCGGAATACGTGCGTGGGAAAGGTATCGACTACTAACACCATTGATGATCGCACAACTTAATAAAGTACACATACCATACAAGGATCTAGATCAATTCGGGGCGAAGTATCGATCGCATTTGCCTTCCCAAATGTTGACGAAGATGGACAGGTACCCTGGTGGGTTTTACGATAAAATGTCAGAGACAGAAGCACTTCTGATATTAGGCATCTCAGCACAGGAGATCGAGGAGCTTGATGAACAGCTTTTGAAACAGAAACATAGAAGAGCAATGATCATGAATCATCCGGATAAAGGGGGCAGCCCGTACCTTGCTTCAAAGATTAACGAGGCAAGAGATCTTTTGGCAAGTAGCATCATAATACAGCGACCCCGAAACAATAGGTGAGCTAAAAATACAAAAAGTAGTAATTATACATCGCCACTATGTAAAAATATTCTAACAATGCATATCGATTGCGCACGCGCAGACATCCTTTCCTGTCTCTGTCAATTGCGACCTTGTTCAATGTTAGCCACTTTTCTTAAAATTAGGAACTGTCGATCAAAAAACTTGTAAATGCGTAATATTCAAAAAAAAAAAAAAAAAGTACACTATTATAATGCAGCCTTTACTACCTTTGAAGACTACGTTACAAAACGTTGTAGATAAATTAGTGTTTCGGCTTTCAAATAGTTGCTCAGATAAAGCCAACCTACCCCACTATTCCTATTATGGTCATTGCATCGTTGGTATATCTTCAAGATATAACTTTACCAGTTTCGGTATCATCAGATTTATGGAACGAATTCTTTGATCAGAAGTCGTCCCCACATTACGTCAAATTAACACTTCCTTCCTATATCAAGTATCAAGAAGTCTCATTTGTGGCCCAATGTGCTAATAATAGCAGTCTGGAGTTTGGTTCTGTTGGCCTCCCATCAAACTTCTTTAAATCCGATTCAGTTAGACCTTATGTGAACTCAGTAATAATTGAACCATACTTCGAAAAGATTCCACAAGCAGACACTCTAATCCTCTCATTGAAACCAAATCTTTACGAAGAACTTAACCAATTGTCTACAGAAGAGCAATGGAGCTTTTTAAAGCTCAAATTTCACATAGAGTTCAATGTTACCGTTCTAAACGTTAATCAAATCATATATCCATCTTTTTGTCAAGTCTTTTCAATTGCACCGGAAGCAGAATTCTCAGTAATCAGTGAGAACACTCAAGTGGTTCTTATACCTGATTCATCAATTGATACTGAACATGCAAAAAGTTTGGATGATAACTCCAAACTCGATCGTAAATCGTTCGTTACCGTTAAACTACAATCATTAACTGAACCTGTCCCAACAGAGTTTATATCACCTCCACAACAAGATACGGCAGATAACGATATATTTGCATTTGTCCAACCTATTACTTTACTTGAGTTAGGAATTCCCAGCGGTTCATTTGTACGTCTTACCTCTCAAAATGATGAAATTCTTGTACAGTTATTCGTTTTATTCTCTCCGAACCCATTTGAGAAAGACACCATATATGTCTCGCCAAGAGTTAGATATATGTTTATGAACGAAAATCAAATTACCATTAAAAAGACTAGTTTAACTAGTAAGAAGTTGCCAGTAGCGAACTCCGTCACTTTATCGAGAGTTGGTTGTCCAGTGAACGCTCAAAGAATATACCAGGATATCATTTCACATCAACTTGGGGAATACTTCAATGGAAAACAAAGAGTTGTGAGAGTCGGTGACTTGATACCTGTTACTTTTGACTCTAATTATGCATCCATTTTTTCAGAGCAGATAAAATACAGTAGTCATGACACGCTAGTATGGTTTAAAGTTGAAGAAATTCAGGGTCCTTCCACAGACCAATATTATATTATTGACAGTTCGATTACTAGATTAACAACTGAAAATATTGTTTCTAAGGATCTGATGCCAGTTAAGATCTGTGATTGCAACAAATATTATGATCTTTCTCCATTGTTTTATTATGATGAAAATGTGTTCCCTCATGCCTTACAATTTAGGAATATATTAAGTACTGCTGCAAAATGCTTTGAGAGAGGAATTTCAATGGGTACTACTATTCTACTTCATTCTCTTACACCTAATGTCGGAAAGACAATGTTGACTAAATCTTTGTGCAATGAACTTGGTTTTCATTTAATTCATATTGATTGTTTAACTTTGACTGCAAACACCGCGGTTTCTGACGCTACAAACAAGACTATTGGTTATATCCGGGCTAAAATTGAGACCGTTATATCGTGTGCGAAACAGGCCGTGATATACATTTCTCATTTAGAAGCAATTTTAGAAAATGAGCAAGCTCAGCAAGATAATACTGGATCAAAGTTGGCTCGACTTATGAACGTTGAAATGGCAAATTTGATAACAGAGTACACCGAAAAGCATAGTGGTATTATATTCGTAGGATCCACTAATGATCTTGATGGAATACCCCCTTTAGTTAGGTCTAAAATAAAGTTTGAACTTGAAGTTCCAGTTCCAACTGAAGATCAAAGGCTTGCGATGTTTGAGTGGTATTTCAACCCCGCTAAACTAAACAGACACAATTCCAACTATACCGCAGTTTTGTCTAAAACCGTTAAACTACGAAACGTAGCTCTTCAGTCTGCTGGCTTAACGCCTCTAGATATAAAGTCAATCGTTCAGGCATCCAAACGCAAATCTTATCAGAATGTCAAGAATGGTGTCATTTCGATTACAGAGTCAGATATAACTGCTGTTATTAACATTGCAAGAGATAGACTTTCTGACTCTATCGGGGCACCTAAGATTCCAAATGTTACTTGGGAAGACATTGGTGGTATGGAAATGGTTAAGGGTGAGATTATGGACACGATTGATATGCCTTTAAAGCATCCCGAACTCTTCTCATCTGGTATGAAGAAAAGAAGCGGTATATTATTCTATGGGCCTCCTGGTACGGGTAAAACTTTATTAGCTAAGGCGATTGCATCTAATTTCTCGTTGAACTTTTTCAGTGTAAAAGGTCCGGAGTTGTTAAATATGTATATTGGTGAATCTGAAGCCAATGTCAGACGTGTTTTCCAAAGAGCTAGAGATGCAAAACCGTGTGTTATTTTCTTTGACGAGCTTGATTCAGTAGCACCTAAGAGAGGAAACCAAGGTGATTCTGGAGGTGTCATGGATCGTATCGTATCACAGCTATTAGCAGAATTGGATGGCATGAGCTCAGGCGGTGATGGTGTTTTCGTTGTTGGAGCCACAAACAGACCAGATCTACTAGATGAGGCCCTTTTGCGTCCTGGCAGATTCGATAAGATGCTATATTTGGGTATATCTGATACTGATGAAAAACAAGCAAATATTATTAAAGCATTGACCAGGAAATTCACTTTGGCACCTGGCGTGGAACCTCTAGATATTGGCAAAACATGTCCTTTCAATTACACGGGTGCAGATTTCTATGCATTATGTTCAGATGCGTTACTAAACGCTATGACAAGAATTGCAGGGGAGGTTGATAAAAAATGGGAACAATACAAGAATGACATTGGTGAACACGTACCATTGAGATACTGGTTTGACAAAGTCGCCAAAAAATCAGACTTAGAAGTGGTCGTGACACTTGAAGACTTCGAATTGGCAAAACAAAAATTAATTCCAAGTGTATCTGAAGATGAATTGAATCATTATTTAAAATTAAAGCACAGTTTTGAATCCGAGTAAACTTTTTATGTCGTTCCCCATAGAACAATTCAATATCAATATCAATAAGTAATGGCGGTATTATAATATATTTCGTATACAATGACTTATTGTTTGTATCTTTTTTAACTGTTATGATATTCTGCCCAAATGCGAAAAATGAAGGTTCTACAATCTATATGTGTATTTTATTTAGAGTAAATTCAACAATAGTGCATCTTAATATTGTAAAATGAATGTTTTTAAACAACTTTTCTGGACCAACTTGATAAGTGCATTGTTAAAAAGCTAGAGCAGAAACATAGAAGAGCAAAGCGGTATCTGTATTAGATAGAGGTTGTTCGATAGCATAATGGTGTACGAGACTAAACCATTTGATCCTATAACGGTAAAACCGAATGAAAAGAAGAGAGTCGCATACTTCTATGATGCGGATGTGGGGAATTACGCTTATGGTGCAGGTCATCCAATGAAACCACATAGAATAAGAATGACCCATTCTTTGATTATGAACTATGGTCTTTATAAGAAGATGGAAATATATAGAGCCAAACCTGCCACGAAACAAGAGATGTGCCAATTTCATACGGACGAATACATTGATTTCTTATCTCGGGTGACGCCGGATAACTTGGACATGTTCCAAAAGGAGAGTGTGAAATTCAATGTCGGTGATGACTGTCCTGTGTTTGATGGTTTGTATGAGTATTGTAGTATTTCTGGTGGTGGTTCGATGGAAGGTGCAGCAAGGCTCAATCGTGGGAAGTGTGATGTTGCGATTAATTATGCAGGAGGTTTACATCATGCAAAGAAATCAGAAGCTTCTGGTTTCTGTTATCTAAATGATATCGTGTTGGGTATTATTGAATTGCTAAGGTATCATCCACGTGTGTTGTATATCGACATTGACGTTCATCATGGTGATGGTGTTGAAGAAGCCTTTTATACTACCGATCGTGTTATGACCTGTTCTTTCCATAAATATGGTGAATTTTTCCCTGGTACCGGAGAGTTGAGAGACACAGGTGTTGGTAAAGGTAAATATTATGCGGTCAATGTTCCACTGAGAGATGGTATAGATGATGCCACCTACAAGTCGGTCTTTGAACCAGTGATTGGTAAAATAATGGAATGGTATCAACCCTCAGCAGTGGTTCTTCAGTGTGGTGGTGACTCTTTATCTGGGGATCGTTTAGGTTGCTTTAATCTATCAATGAAGGGACACGCTAACTGTGTTAACTATATGAAATCGTTTGGTGTTCCATTAATGATCGTTGGTGGTGGTGGTTACACTATGAGAAACGTTGCGCGTACTTGGGCCTTCGAAACAGGTATCCTAAATAATGTTATTTTGGATGAAGAACTACCTTATAATGATTACTACGAGTACTATGGACCTGATTACAAACTTGATGTTAGGCCATCGAATATGTACAACGTCAATACACCGGAGTATTTGGATAAAGTTTTGATGAATATCTTCAGTAACTTGGAGCATACCAAATATGCTCCAAGTGTTCAACTAAATCACGTTCCTAAAGATCCTGAAGATAAGGGTGATGAAGAAGAAGATACTGCAGCTGCTAAGGATACTAGAGGTGGATCTCAATATGCAAGGGACAACACTATCGAACATGAAAACGATTTCTAGAATTACAGTTTTCTCACTTCCTTTTATCCTTTCTTCCTTTCAACTTCATTTTTTCATTATTGCTACACCCTGTACTATATATCTCACACACAATATGTATCTATTTTACATTCCTAGTAGATTCTAACGGTATTTTGTTGGACTTTCAAACGAGTAATCATCACTTTCCTTTACTTAAATCTTACTGTATGATATCTAATGTGCTTAAATATGGTTTAGTAATTGCTTACCTAAGAAAAAAAAGAGAGAACAGCGTGTGAAAAGAGAGACAAAGTGTTATTTAGCAGAAATACTTTTAGATGAACCATTTATAACAGACAGCTGTAATCACTAAATAAGTTTAGTTCTTTTGGTAAGTTCTTCTGGTCAATCAGTTTCCAAGTTATTACTGAAGCTTTACAAACACTGCTAAAACTAAATACAATTCACAATGGCTGTTAAGGGTTTAGGTCAACCAGATCAAAAATACGACGGTTCTAAATTGAGAGTCGGTATCATTCATGCTCGTTGGAACAAGGAAGTTATCAATGCGTTGGTGGATGGTGCCATCAAAAGACTTCAATCTTTAGGTGTAACCGATGATAACATTGTTTTAGAATCAGTTCCTGGCTCTTTTGAATTACCATACGGTGTTGAAAGATTCGTTCAAAAGCAGAAAGAAAAGAATGAACCTTTGGATGCTGTGATTCCTATTGGTGTCTTGATTAAGGGCAGTACTATGCATTTTGAATACATTTCTGACTCCACAACTCATGCAATTATGGCTCTTTCTAGTAAACTAGGAATTCCTGTAATCTTTGGTTTATTAACATGTTTAACAGAGGAACAAGCCTTGGCCAGAGCAGGCATTGACGAAGGAAAGACAATGCATAACCATGGTGAAGATTGGGGTGCAGCAGCCGTTGAAATGGCTATTAAGTTCAACTAAATATATATATATACAAATTCAAATGAAATAAAAGATGAATATACCGTCTATAATGCATTGAATTAAGAGCAATAATACTAACACATCATTTTCAAATAAGTAAAGTGTTACCGCGATGCTTGTCTTGTCTCCTTTTGTTTAGTCTGATAACATCTCTCCTTCTTTGCTTCATTTCCTTGGTCCAGCTACTTCTATTATCCCAGAAATTCTCTTCCCAGTTCAGCAATCGTTCATCTAATGTAACAGGAGGTTTGATTTTAGCTAACCTTGTTTGACCAACCAAGAAAGGTGAATCTTTATGAACAAAGAAGAGAGGATTATTTGATTTTTGAGGAGCAGAAACTTCTGGGATAAATTCTGCAATTTCATCTTCCTTTAAGTCTTTATTATGATCGATATCTTCGTCAGATTCTTCGATTAGTTTAAAGGAAGTTGGTTCAGAAGGATTAAATAAATCTCTCAAAACTTCGGTATTATTAGTACTGCTTTCCGCCTTTGCGTCATTGTTATTGTTAGTTGATCCGAATGTTGGAATAAATTCCTCTGAACTCTCATCGCCTTGATTGTCGTTATTATCTTGATGAGGTATTGTTACTTCGTTTTCCTCTTCATTTTCCTCTTCATCCTCATTTTCATCGAATGTCTTGACATGATTATGCGCTTTTGCAAACTCGCCTTCTTTAACTCTCTTTAATTCCTCTAATGCAGAAGCAGAAACCTGAGGTTTGAAATTAGACTCCTTATAAATAGCTGTATCTTCGTATTCTGCACCTCCGAACTCTTCATTATCTGCTTCCTCTTCAACAGCTATAGGCTTTTCGAAATCGAATGAAGTTAATAATGACGCTAACACCATATTAGTATTCTCCTTTTCATTTTCGTTGACATTGTCACCTTCAGAATCGTTGCTTGTAGTAGATTCAGATACAGTTAAAGTGTCCCCGGCTTTGTTTCTGAATGAAACAGATTTTGTTCTTGAATAATCCAACTTATCGACAATGTGATCTGTTCCAGATCTCCAATAGTTGTTGGTGAATTTGTACACTAAATCTCTTAGATTCTTGTGTTTTTCGTAACCCCACAACTTAGTTTTGTAGCACTTATACGTTTTTAGTTTACCATTCACATTAACTCTGAACGTTATGTTACGAAGTTTGTGGGGAGGTCTAGCACTAGTTCTCAATCTCCCAGATATCACTTCCTTTCTATCCACCCAAGACATATTTATATTCTCTATCTTCTTATAATGTTCCCATTCTTGTTTAAGCATCTGCTTACGTTTTTTATTGTCACGTTCTTCATCCTTCTTCTCTAATTCCCAACGAACCTTCCAGTCTGGTTTCGCTTCAGCAACTCGAAGCGTATTTCCTTTGAATTTAACTCTATTGAAGCTTGCCTTCAATTTGTCGAATTGAGAATCGTTCTCAAATTCCATACTAATATAGCCAAATGAGCCATGTCTCTCGAAACTCTTAGCATCACCGTTTATTTTACCATATCTGTTAAACCTCTTAAATAGTTCTGAGAAACACTCATCTTGATTCTCATTTACAAACCCGACGTACACACGTTTAACAACCATGCTTCCTTCAGTTAGTTTTTGGTCTTCAAAAGAATGTAAATTAATAATGCCTCGTCGTTGCACAGACTTACGAGCTTTCTTACTATTAGAGTTTGAATACAATAAATAGTCTTCTCTCTTGTACTGAGCGATGAGCTATGATGAGCTTGTAATTTCTTTTCAAATCACAATCATTCTTCACGAGCAAATTATGATCACGTGGATGAGATATGTATTCCGTTTTCACCAAATTCAAAAAGTTGAAAAATATATCATTAAACAATTAAAAAATCAAGAGAAGGTCAAAACACAACTATGTATTATAACTACTAATACAATTGGAGCGATTTCTCAATCACATACTAGCCTGAGGATTTAACCACAGTTCAGAACTGTAACTAGGGTGTAATTATGGATACGTCTATTGAATATCCAGTGGCCCAATGGCCAGATTCCTTGGATATTCCATTAAAAGAATCTGAAGAAGTCGTTTCCATAGATTTGAAGAATGACTTACCAGAGGACCCACAGGATCTAACCACCTTACTTGTCGAAGAACAATCCGATAAGGAGCATTGGTTAACTATTGCTGCTTCTTACTGTAACAATGGCAAGGTGAAAGAGGGTGTGAAGCTTGCAGAGCAAGCTTTAGACCATTTTTCTGGTAAGCAAACGGCTTCAATACACACGTTTTTAACTTGGGCATATCTTCGTTTAGCCAGATCTACTGCGGGAACTGAAGAAGAGAAAAATGCGAATCTATCAATGGCCGAAAAAAATGTCATTGAAGCTTCCAAACAAGACCCAACATGGATTGGTAATAGATTAGCCACTGTTGAACTATATTTCCAAAGAGGAATGTATGATAGGGCACTTGAATATACTGATATTTTCATCAAATCTGTTCAAAATGAGGATAAATCAACTGGAAGTTCTCACAAACCAAATATCATGTTCGTTATGATGAGAGCAAAGTTGATGTATATTAAAAAGAACTACAGCGGTGCTTTAAGACTGTTCCAGGAATTGTTACTATTAAATCCTACGCTTGTCCCCGATCCTAGAATCGGTATTGGTATGTGCTTTTGGCACCTAAAAGATAGATCTATGGCCATCACCGCTTGGGAACGTAGTGTTGAAATTTCTGGGAAAGATTCAGTAGCATCTATTCTCGTCTTATTAGGAAAATTCCACAATTCATTGACAACATCCACCAACGATGAAATGTTCAAGAAGTCTTTTTCGGAAGCAATGCTCGATTTAGACACTCTATTCCAAAAAACTGGCCCTCACCCCGTTCTTCTTGCTCTTCTTCAAATGTACTTTTACATGAAGCAAAATTATGACAAGGTTATTGCTATATATGAAAACAAGATCTTGCCAAAGTCAGGAATGATTTCAAACCAAATATTATCTGAAACTGCATTTTGGACCGGAAGAGCTTACTACGCTCAAGGCGATTATCGTAAAGCCTTCAACCACTTTCAAGAAGCACTTAAAAAGAACGAAGATAATCTTCTCGCCAAAGTTGGATTAGGTCAATCCCAAGTTAAGAATAACCTTGTGGAAGAGAGTATATTAACATTTGAGAATATTTATCAAAACAATGAGTCTTTACAAGAAATCAACTACATATTGGGTTTATTATATGCATCAAAATGTTTCAATGATACTATCAAAGCAAATGCCAATGAACTAAAAAAATTCACTGAGAAAGCTATTCAGTTCCTTGAAAAGTATGTTCATCTCACTAAGTCAAAAGGAAACCAAATGGTTATTACAAAAGCTTACCTAGTTTTATCTGAGTTATATGAAATCAAAAATCAATATAAGCAATCTATCGAGTTATTGCAGAAAGCGATTGAGCAATTAAAAATCCAAGAAAATGATGTCCCACTGGAACTTCTCAACAATCTAGGATGTTTCTACTTTGTAGTGGGTGAATATAGCAGTGCCCAATCATTGTTTGAAGAGGCTGCCAAAAAAGTTGAATCTCAAAGCACAAAGAAAATCACTCTCGATTATAATATTGCTAGGGTTCTCGAGGAAACGGACAAGGGTAAATCGCATGATATTTATTCTGCAATTCTATCTGAAAGCCCAGATTATATCAGTGCTAGAGTAAGAGACATTCATTTGAAGTTTATCAATAATCCAGAAGATAATTTAAAGGATGAAATCAAATCCTTGTTGGATAACCACGTATCGAATGCTGAAATTCGTGCATTCTATGTGTGGTATTTGAAGAAACTTGGTAAAACTTCAGAACATGAAATGTCAGAACATAGCAAAGAAACATTGGTGAAATATGATTCTCATGACCTTTACGCGCTCATTTCTCTTGCTAACCTCTATGTCGCAATTGCTAGAGACCAAAAGAAGATTACACGTAATTCCAAAGATGCAAACAAGCCTATTGAATCTTATTTGAAAGCAACTCAATTGTACCAAAAGGCTATTCAAGTAGATCCTTTGAACATTTTCGCTGCTCAGGGTTTGGCTATCATCTTTGCTGAAAATAAAAGATATGGTCAAGCATTGGAGGTTTTCAGAAAAATAAGAGACTCTCTAGACAACCAAAGTGTTCATATCAATCTTGGACATTGTTTAGCAGATATGCGTGAATATTCCAAGGCCATTGAAAACTATGAAATTGCTTTGAATAGATTTGATAATCCAAAGAGTAAACCTTTGTTGTTAAATCTTTTGGCTAGATGTTGGTACTTAAGAGCACTAAAGGAAAAGTCATTAAGTGCTGTTCAAAAAGCTTTGGCTTATGCAAAACAAGCTCTTGATCTTGAACTTTCAAAGAAAAATAGCAAGATGGTCACTAGTTACCAATATAACGTGGCTTTATTGGAATTCCAAGTAGCTGAATTGATGAGAAGATCTAGTCCAAAAGAAAGAACGATGGCAGATCTTGAAGCTAGTGTTGAAGGCTTGGAGCATGGTATCACTCTATTCAGAGAACTTCTTGAATCTAAGTTAAATGTGGTTCCTTCTGAACAACTAGAACAGCGTATTCAATTAGGTGAAACGACTATGAAAAAGGCACTTGAACGTAGTATCGAAGACCAAAAGGCATACGAACTAGAAATCACTGCCAAGATGGAAAATGCACGTAAAGTTTTGGAAGAACAAAGAGAGCTTGAAGCCCAAAGAGACGCTCAATTACGGGAAGAGGAAAAGAAGAAGAGTGAGAAATTAGCGGAAGAGTACAGAAAACTACAGGAAGAAGCACAAAGGTTGATCCAAGAACGTGCAGCCCAGGAAGAAGAAGTAGACGATGAGCAAAACGATGATGAAGACTTTGCACAAGAAGGTGACGGAAATGAAAAGCCTGCGAAGAAGGGCAAAAAGGGTAAGAGAAAGGCAGAATCCGAAGAGAAGTCACCAAAAAGAAAGAGACGGAGAGGAGGGAAAAAGATAATTGAAGAAGACGATGAAGAGAATGAAGATGAGGATGTGGATGAAAAGATGTCAGATGAGGCTAATGGAGAGTCTAAGAAAAGGAGATCGAGACCTATTTCAAAGGAATTCATAGAGGACAGTGATGAAGAAGCAAATTTCACGGACGATGCGGAAGTGGAAGCTGAAGCTGATTCAGAGCCGGAACACGAACAGGAACAGGAACAGGAACAAGAACAAGAACAGGAATTGAAAGATGACTCGGAGCCAAAGCAAGACGGGGAACCTCGTGCAGAAACTTCTCCTGAAACAAACGGAGAAGCTTAATGTAGAAATAAATGGGAGGCATTAGAGGTGGCTCTTTTTGACTGGACTTTTTCTGACAGTATTTGGTCATACGCTTCAATTTGAATTCAAACTAAAACGCACACACATACCGCAGTAACACACATGTGTCTATTCGTGCTTTGTATATATAATGAACATTATGGAAGATTCATTCTTCTTCTAACTAAGACTTCTATTAAGTAACATGTTCGGTATTAAGAAAACACAAAAATATAAAGAATAATAAAAATGTAATAATAGATACCAGTTTCACTTCATAGCGAGCCACTTTTTCATCTCTTTGCAGTTAACATTTGCGTCTCTATATATCTGTTTTTCAAACTCGTCTAACATCTGTAGGAAGACAGCTGACTCGTTTGTTTGACCTTGGTTGGAATGCAAGCTGACACTTACAGCATAATTGTTTATCTCTTGTCCTCTTTCTAGTAGCATATCTTTTAGGACCTGAGAAAGTTCTTTATCCGAGAACAGTGTAGCCCATCTCTCCGCTAACGTGTAGAAGTACGGACTGATCGCATGCAAGTCCAGACTTGCAGCACCAGATTTGATCGCATTCAGAACTCTAGGCGCAAACAAATCTGGTGGTAAAAGCTCTACGAAAGGAAGCGGTTCTTCTGTATCATTTATATCACCCGACTGTGCTCCGACAACAGCCAAAAGATGTACCATCCATAGTGGCAACTCCAACTTCGAATGCTTTGAGATGGGCTTGCCAGGATTTCCTTCTAAATACCCTAGACCTGGTATCTCGTAATTGAATCTACATGGAAACCTTGTTCCTTCTGCTAGTATGTCGTCTATATCATAGTACCCCATCGCTTGTATTTACTGAATAGACCCAATGGCCATGCCTAGCGTAGCTTCTTGGTATATTCATTATTTACTTTGAATGCACGCTGTATTATGCAAGTAAATCATACTCATTCCATCCATTCTTTTCCAATATCGAAAACAATACAATACCTTCTTCAGGCGTCAGGAGGAAATGGAATTGAACTTCGCGTTTCTTGTCACGTGATACCTCACTTCGTACGTCCGGCACGCGGAGCAAACCGGAACGACAGTATAGCATAATAAAGGAAACGAAACGAAACGAATTGCACGACACGGCACGGCACACCAGCATGATATAGCAAACAAGCAAGCAACTAAGTACCCCTACTGATTGTCCTGTATCCAACGTTTTCGGTCGTCGTTGTGCGTCTTATTATTTTCCAGTGACGTAGTGTTTTAATTATTTATTTATTTTTTATCGAATTCCCAATTTTTGTATTTGGTCCGACGAATTGCCGGCATCGCTTGCTTTCTGTATTCCCTTCAAGCAGTGGAGCGCCCCACTAAACAGCCGTTTAGCAACGGTTAAGTGTTTTTTGGCATTGGAGCATTATCCCGGGACTTGGACTTTGGTATGGTTTATAGTATCCGAAACGTCAACTTAGTAAATTCCCCTAGGACTAGCGTAATCGTATTTTCCAGTTTTAATTTTCCGGGCAATCTGGAAAGTTCACATCCTTCGCTCCGACTCAGTCAGTAGTCATTGCATATATAAAAGAGAGAGACATATAAAGATATTGTATTATAGCTAATTCAGAAAGAGCGATGGTGAAATAGCTTTCAGGGTGTTGTAGCAAGTAAGTGTTTAGAGCTTCTGGACGGATAACAGGTGCTACGTAATCAGGAAACACTTTTGTTATTGATTGATTTGAGACTTCAATAAGCAAGAAAGCAAACAGACTAAGACAGAAAGAACGAAAGAAAGAAAGAAGAAGGCAATATGGTTTGTGACACGATAGTTTATCATCCAACGATTACAAAGTTTATCTCCTTGTTGAATAAGACAGCCGGTCGGGAGAAGATCTTGAGACTTTTGCAGTACTTAACTAGGTTTTTGGCTGTGCAGTATAAGTCTGGTTTGAGCAGACAATTGCAGGTTGAGTTCGGCACTGTCAGAAAACTTCTAAGGTTCTTCAAGCCACTGAACCACGTTCAAGATGCCGCAAAGTTGTACGATAACAAGATAGCGCCAGATCAGTGGATCAGATGGCTGTCGATAATCAAAAACCTCGGCTATGTTGGCTATCTTTCGTTGGATCAGATCAATTTACTACGTATATTAAAGCTCGTGAAACCCACACCATTTACCGCCAAGAGGGTTCCACGCTTGACCAATTGGTTCTGGTTTGTTGCATTGATTGCAGGTTTGTGCAGTGATCTCCGTAATCTATACACGTCGCAAAGGAAGATTGCTGCTGCCTTGGTTCACGAAGAGGAAGGGCCAGAAAAGTCCGAATCCGAAAAGCTAAACACTTTCTACAACCAGAGATTTGCAGCCTTCAGAAGATTAATCTGGGACTCGATAGATACATTCATCGTCTTGAACAACTTACAATTCCTACGTAATGACGAGTCTAGCGTCGCCCTAGCTGGTGTCGCTACCTCTGTGTTTGGGTTGCAAGATCTCTGGAAGGCTACTAAATAGACACACATAACATTAACTATTTTTCTCTTTCAATTCATATGTAATGGGACTTAGTATTAACAGAATGTAATGTTACCTTGGAAATTCGGCAGTGGGAGGTGAGGGGTGGCCGTCCTGGGATGGCCTACTCCGATTTAGCGTAATTAGCAGCGCCATTCGCTAATCTTTAGGTTTTGAGTGTTACCCGCATTTAGTGATGTTTTTCTCTACAAAGAAAAAGGTTGTTTTTCAACCAAACATGAAATTTCAAGCCCATCATTTAGAGTACACCGAAACAGAAGATTTAGAAATTCAGTTTTGGTTATTAAAACGATAAGGAAACAAGGGCATTAGGACGTGGATATCTCATCTCATTGACAGATACAGTACCAATTCAAACTAAATAGCTAGTTCTATTATCTGCTTGGATTTTTCGCCTTTCTTCTTCGCTGGGTTTGACTCAAAATAAGTAAACAAGTATCCGAAAAGCGTGAGAGATTGATCTCATATTATTATCATCATATACAAAACATACGCATCGACAGTAAAGAAATATGAATACGGGAGCGGGCTATGTTCAAAACCATATAAAGAGCTCTGATTCTCGTTCTTTTCCATCGCAGCCGCAACAGGTTCCTGTCTCTTCGCCTGGCATCTCGGTCCAACAACAACAGAGGTTACTTTATCAACAAAGGTTAAAGCAGCAACAACAGCAACAATTGCATTTTGAGCAGCAGATATATCAACTATTAACTACGCTTAACAGAAAGCCTAAGAGGTTGTATCAATTCAAAGAAGATCCGGATGACCTTCTAAAAAAATACGAACAATTCAAACCAAGTTTCGAATTTCACATATATGAAAACAACTTTAAAATTTGTGCTCCTGCTAATTCCCGGTTGCAACAACATCAAAAGACGCCTCAGAACTCAAACGATGGTCTTATCTTGAACAAAAATAATGAAGTTTTACGAGAATTTTTGGAATATGTAGCAAGAGGAATAATACCAGAAGCCATTATGGAAGTGTTGCGGGATTGTAACATCCAATTTTATGAAGGCTGTTTGATTTTACAAGTGTATGACCATACAAATACCGTTGACGTAAAACAGGAAACTCCGGCATCCGCAACTGCTCTTAATAAAACTCCTCAACAAAACAATGCAAACACGGGTTCATTGACAGGTACGCCATCTAACGCTGCAGCCGCTGGCTCCGCTGCTGTTAAAAGAGAGTATTTAGCCAATAACAGAAATGGTACAGATCCTTCTAGTGTGAATAACAGCACTTTTAATTCTGTGAATAATGGAATCGGTAATAATAAAGAGAAGGAAAATCCAGGGAAATCATTTACTACTTTAAAACGGCCTAGAATGTATCGGACTTTACTCAGACCTAACGATTTGACACATTATTATGACATGCTCTCATATGCAGACCATACCAGATTTCCAGACTCGATGTACCAACAACTTGAATCTGAAATACTCACTTTAACAAAACGGAACCTTAATCTAGATACACCGATGAACCCATATGCAAACAGAGATCTTGTTAGTGATGACGAGTTTTTGAATCCTACTTTCAATGAAGAAAAACAAAATTGGGAATTTCCGCACAGAAAACTTTGTACTGAACCCTTTACAAAAGGTGCTATCGATCATGTTGAACTACATGAAGAACTTCCACAGCATAGCTCTACCTATGAACAATTAATGTTGATCCTTAGTGAAAAGACAACGAATACTACCGCGTCTACTTTGGCTGCATCTTTGATGAAAAAGGCCGAAGCAAGTGCAGCTCGTAAGGCAGCAACTAGTGGGAAAACATCCGCATCACCAGTTGGCGTGAATTCTAATGGAGTTGCTGCCGCTGCCGCCGCGGTTGGGAGTGGAGCAAATGCTGACGCACAGCAATTTAGTAGGTTAAAGATTATAGAACACTGGAGGATAGAGAAAGAAAGAAGGAAACATCAGAGTGTGAATTCAAACATGGTTCCTAGTGCATATAATACCAGAATATCCATGGGTAACCCAATGTCGCCAAACAGAGTCGCTCAACAAAAAGGAGATAACCAATCGGGCAATCAAGGCTCAGCATCTACCACGAACAAGAAAACAGGTGTGGACGGTGAAGAGAAACCGAAGGCTAAGAGAGGGCGTAAGGCAACCAAGAAAGCAGCAGATGGATCTGCACCAACACCTAAAAAGAGAGCTACTACTAAAAAGAAGGCAGCTGCTGCAGCTGCTGCCGCTGCCGCTGCTGGAACCCCAGGGTCAACATAACGTAGACAATTCGTCGCAAGTGGAAGTAATGATTCTAAGTAGAAAATTATATTAATATATTAATATTAACAACGGTAAAATAGATAATGGTCTATGTGAATGAGTCCTTTGGCTCGCTTTCTAACAAGTATTTGATAAGTTCGTATATATTCTGTCTGTCTTCCGGCGTATGGACCCAAATTCCATAAACTTCCTTCTTGAGCGTTTTAATCATAACGAGGTCATCTCTTACTTCTACCTTCATTGGATCCAATACCTCCTCGTTATCAGGATCGAACAATCTTCTTTTGTTTAGAACGCTATTTGGTGCTATGGCCAAAGAAAAGTTATCAGGATTAATTCTATTCATTATAATCAAACCGTAGTTATAAATATCTTGGCCTGTTAAAACGTGTGGGATATGAGATTCAGATTGTTGCCCTGTCACAGTATCATCATAACTGCTCAACTCAGGTAGTACCACGTCCTTATCACTGACATCTCGAAGATATATCGCAAGCACACCTTGGTATTCAAGTTTATTCCATTTATCATCACCCCATTTGTAAACTGTAGCATGCGGCGTGTGAAATAGTAATTGTTTGATCTTGGGATCATAACGCGCTATAACATTGAAGTTCAGAGCTTTACGGTATATTTCTAACGTTTCCGTAGACATTGTCGATATTTGATAGAACAAGCTGAAGCGACTGGTCAAAGTTGTATCTTGTTGGTGCTTTCCTGACTATAGCAACTTTTGCTAGAAGAAAAAACTCAATAAGGCACTGGTTGAATCGTAATAGAGCCTACCGCAACTATTTATAATATATCAATTGCCAAAAAATCTTACGTGTCCTTGCCTCCTATGCACTAACAAAGTGTTTTCTTATGGTTTTATCTTTTCTTCGTTTTAAAAGTTCAGTTTTCATAGAGGTGATTTTAGAAGCTGACTCCGGCTCATAACCTAGATTCGTATCTTGAATAAAGCATACATCATGATTATAGAATATTTGATCATAAAACGTCAACATGACTCCACTGACTTATAAAACTCCACTTCTACCCTTCAAAATAGAAGGGGAACCTGATGGGCCCACTCTCTTGTTGAAATACGAGATTTTGCAGCCAGGAGGAAGTTTCAAATCGAGAGGGATTAGTCATCTCATTAACACTACGTTGAATTCGGTTGAAGGCGACAAAAGTGAACT
Source organism: Kluyveromyces marxianus DMKU3-1042 (assembly GCF_001417885.1). Taxonomy (NCBI): domain Eukaryota; kingdom Fungi; phylum Ascomycota; class Saccharomycetes; order Saccharomycetales; family Saccharomycetaceae; genus Kluyveromyces; species Kluyveromyces marxianus. The sequence continues at coordinate 1,306,859 of NC_036026.1, forward strand.
CTGTGTTTACTCTAGTTCTGGTGGAAATGCCGGTCTTGCTGCGGCAAGGGCGTGTGAGACTTTGGGTGTAAAATGTGTGGTAGTTGTGCCGAAATCTACTAAGCAACGAATGGTAGAAAAAATAAGGGCAACCGGATCTGACGTTATTATCCATGGCGCACACTGGAAAGAAGCCGATCACTACTTGAGAGAAGTGATCATGAAGCAATCTACATATTCGAAAAAGTTATATGTTCATCCATTTGATAATGCAACCCTCTGGGAGGGCCATTCTGAGATGGTTGACGAAATAATTGATCAATTATCGGACTACAGTATTAGTACTGAGCGATTGAAAGGAATAGTATGCAGTGTTGGTGGGGGTGGGCTTTACAGTGGTATCATAACGGGTTTAGAAAGGCATAATCTGGCCGAAAAGATATCCGTGTTTGCTATGGAGACTAAAGGGTGTGATGCATTGAATAAGTCATTAGCAGTCAAAGAGCCCGTTGTTTTAGATGGAATCAGTAGTATTGCTACTTCTCTCGGATCCACATATATTTGTTCTAATGGATTTGAAAAGGCGTTGAAATATTCTACGAAATCAATTGCTCTGGATGATCAAGATGTACTAGATACATGTATGAAGTTTTTTGATCAAACTTCTATACTCGTGGAACCAGCTTGTGGTGCATCGCTGCACGTCTGCTATCATCCAGAGTTACTAGGAGCTCTCAATCCAAATGATGTGTATGTTGTAATTTTATGTGGAGGATCTTGCAATACATATGATGAGATAAAATCCCTTTCAAAAAGATAGTGTAGAAATGAGAATTGAATATTAGTAAATACATGTAAACACATTAAAAATATTACTTTCTAAACAACGACTTGGCCTTCTTCCTAGCGAAATGGGAAACACCGTGTTTGAAGACTTCGTCCAATTCTTCTAAAGAGAATCTCTTTGTCTCGGGAATGGTGAAATATGTCAAGACCCAAATTATGATATTAAACGCACCGTAGAAATATAATCCACCAGATGTGGTCATGGATTTGGACATCTTTGGCCAAGTCATCGTTAAACAAAAGTCTAGGAGCCAATTAACTGACATTGCGAACGCACTGTGTGCCATTCTTACCGTAATGGAAGGTGTTTCAGCAACTAGCGTGAAACTGATTGGACCGATACCTATACCATAGAATAACACAAACAAATACATGGATGCCAAACCTGCACCGAGACGAGAGTGGTTATCCGTAACATTTAAAACTCCTCCTAACCAAAACAAACAAGCACCTTCAACGGGAAGGGTTACTAACAACATCGTTCTTCTTCCAAATCTATCGATTAACTGAGAGGATAAGAAAGTAGATAAGAAACAGCCACCACCAATACCAATTGAACCAGCAATTGCGGTAATAGGATCAATACCTGCATTCGTTAAGATTGTAGCTGTGTAAGACACTAAGATGTTAACACCCCCATATTGTTGACCAAGAATACCGAGGAAAGAAACCCATACGGCAAACCTGTTCCTTATATTAGAGAATAAAGACACAATCTCTTGGCCCCATGTAAGTCTTGCTGAAAGCTTGTGTTCAGCTTTCAATGATTCGTAAAGAATATAGAAGTCCCTAGCACCCGAAACTTCAGTACTTCTTAACCTTAATAAAGATTTTAAGGAAGCCTCATAAAAACCATTTGCAATCAACCATCTTGGGGACTCCGGTGGAACATACACCACAAGAGCAGTAAGCAATGGTGGAACACAAGAGGATCCGATCATTAGTCTCCAGGAAAGGTTTCCTTTGATTTCGACAAACGCTCTATTGAAAACAGAACCAAGACAAACACCTAACGCAATGAACATCTGCCATAGCATAAGAATTGCACCTCTAGACACCGCTGGAGCACATTCAGCAGTATAAATTGGAACAGTGGATGAACATAGGCCCATCCCAATACCAAGGTACAACCTAGCAAACATCAATAGAGCCAACCCATTTGAAAATGCTTGCATGAAAGAACCAGTAGCACCAATAAAACAACTAATAAGGATAATGAACCTTCTTCCAAACCTTTTGTTTAAATACACCGTGAAAGGTAAAGTTAATACACCAGCTGCCAAATATGGTGCAGCCAACGTCAACCCTTGAATATTTGGGTTAGTTATGTGAAAAGCTTTTTGGTAGCCCAAAACTGCACCACCTACAGCACTTTCGTCCATCCCAAAATTAACAGCTGCCAATGACGTACACAATGCTGCCCAAATCATTCCCCGAGAAAGAGATCGGAACGGATGGGTAAGTTCCTTACGGATATTATTTCTTTCAAAGTCCGTATAATTATCAGTCAAAAGTTCTTCAGGATCATTTGCAAGCAAAGCACCACGTTTTAGCAACTCTTCGTACTGTCCAAGATTAAATTCGGTGACCAATTCCTGGACTTCACCTAGAACTTCATCCTTGGGTTTGTGACCATGAAATAATTCAACTTCGTCAGCAGATGATTTTGATTCAACCTCAACAGCAATATTATCCTTGTCAGTTAATGACAAGACACTAGGAACTTTTTCGTCGCTCGACATTTTTAATTGATCCTACTGTGCTCTGATATGGTACGTTATTTGATTCTTTATTATCATAACCAACATCGAAACAACATTTTAAACCTAGGATACTGCCCCACTTATATATTATTTTCCAAGCGCATGAACTCTCAAAAGGATTTGCATTTGATTCATATGGAGCCAATCCTTCTCTCTAAATGACTGTCACTAATATTCCAGACTCGAACGATAATTACATCGGAATTATCTAATTAGCTTAATGGTTTAGTTAACCAAAAAGACACTGCACTGCAAGTAGAAGTCCGAGTAGAAAGAAAGCGAACACTAGCCATGACAGAGGAAAAAAAAAAAATAAAAAATAAAAAAATAGGTGAGAGTGTTGTCTACTGGGGCGATGGACCCTTTAGTTACATGCACATGCTGTATCAGACACCGTACAAACCTCTCCCAATTTTGCAAGTGTTTATTTTTTTTAATGGTATTCCAAGGTCACTGCGCGACAATGAAGTCAAGTGAAGACAAAATTACCAGTAACGCGAGTTGACCTCACAAACAAAAACAAAGGGATGATAATAACGACCGATACATATTCCAAAAAAAAAAAAAACCTTGACATTCATACCAGTGACTTTTCCCGCTCAAGTAGAGATTCCTTCAGAGGAATGCCCCACCTGAATCCCGACATTCTGCCAGTAATCCCTATAACCCTGTGACAAGGAATAATGACAGCAATGTTGTTTCTAGCTAGGGCTGATGCAACGGCACGTACCGCCGTTGGATGTCCTATTTGTTTTGCCAAACTCTGATACGAAACAGTAGTTCCAGATGGTATTCTCTTTGTTGCCTCCCACACTTTTTTCTGGAATTCTGTTCCAGACAAGTACTCACAGTTAATCTCGACCTTCTTTCCACTTGGAGAGAGCAACGTAAGTAAGAAATCAGAGCATATTTGTTGGAACCATGAGTCATCTTCTTTTCTTAATATCTGTTTGTTCTTTAGTATGTACTTGCTGCCAGGTGGGGAAGGTGATTTCAACTTTTTAACGTACAATTTAGCATCTTGAAGCAATTGTGGTTTCGATTTACCAAGGGCAACGAATACTAAACTTCGAGTCAGTGGATTTATAATTAGAATAGCGTTTGTCAATTCACTATCAATGAAGTCATATACTAGAACAGAAGACATCGTAAATGGTTAATATTATTGCAGATTTCAATTTGTAAAGGAATTTAGTTTATCTAAATGAACTTCTTGAAAGTTGACTGCGTTTTACCTAGAGCCTTTTAATTTCAATACCAGCTTAAAATTGAAAGCACTTATAATAATACTCTTATATATACCATTCCAAAAGTGATGTAACTGTACACTGTTGCAAACGCCCTTTGAATCACACATATTAGTTGGATTGTTCATTGCATATCTTGTTTTTCAGAACTCATCACTGTTCCTCTCATGATTTTGAAAAATAATGACATCTTCGTTTTAGAATCAATGAAAGCTATTAAGCAAGCTGAACTCTGAGTTTAGAGACTACCACACTGCTTGAGAGACACTGGGGGCAGTGTTTCGGAAGCTTCAATACCAGTAGGATATCATTTTTCAAAGTCAATATTGTAAGGCGATACGGGTAGGTTATGTATGTCCGCCATTGCCTTCGTACAATAATACGGAGGTTTAGCACTAGTCCACGGAGAAGGCTCCATTGGAAAGGCGGTGTGTTCAACAATACCATATTCGTTCAACGGTTACAACAGGGGTACTCAGGAAATCTCTGGAGATATTTTAATGCTCCAGGCAATGCTTTCTTTGTTACTACAAATATAGTAACGCTTACGGGAATGGTGCTGTACTCGACAGCATGTACGATGTCGAGGCAGGCAAGCGTAGTTGATTCCTTGGAGAACGGATTCCCCGTGGAAAAATCAAGCGTACAAGTCTCAAACAAAAATGAAATGCCAGCTAAACTTAAGCAAGTAGATTTACTTGAGGATGAAACGGAGTCACAAATCCTTCGCGCTCCGAACTCATATTTGATCAAAATGACTTTGTTCTATTTATTTTATTCTTTTCATGTGTACAAGCAGGCACTGGAAACAGGTGTTGATGTGGAAAACGAGACATTACAACAGCTCCTAACTAATATCTCAAAAATCAAAGGAGATGATCTAGAGCTTTCCGGCGCCGAAGATGCAAAGTTTTACAAACAATGGAAGTTTGAGTTTAAATCGTTATTCCGAAACCTAAGCAAAGCTCAACAATTTCATTTACCCAAATCTGAATCTTTCCCAAAGGATTTACGCAATATTCTTGAACGTTTAGAGAACAGTCCGATGACGTATCATTCGGATTTTTATGAATTCTATCAAAGTGTAAATGACATCTCACAGCGAAGACTCTTACAACTCTGGTATTATGACAATAGCCGTAATTTTATGAAAAAGAATAGTTTCTCGAATGAAAGAATATACGAACAGATGGTGTTCGAAAGCTCCCAATGGAACAATGTACTATTTGAAAGGTACTTGTCAATATTGTACGATCCTACAAGTCACAAGTTCAAGACCATGTTCAATAACAGTTATTACAACGGAATATCTTCAGTCTCTCTGGACACAATGTTAGCTATCTTGAAGGGCCTTATCACATCAAACCTCTCAAATAAAAACGACCATATCGTGAAAGTGGTATCTTTACTACGGAAAAACAGCGTCGTGAACGCCAAGAAAAACCTGCGTATTCTCTTGCCTACGGATGACAAGCAACCGTTGTTAGACCAAATTATGACCCCGGAAAAACGAAAACAGACGTATTCTGCAATGGCAAGAAATCCCGTGGCACTAAAACTACTCTCAATCCTAGGAGGTGTCACTCAGGACTAACGCATCTCCCCATGAAAAACATGATCACACTTATGCATTCTTTTCTTTAACCAGATTTGTACGTAACATAAACAATATCTTGTACATAGTACCGTAAACAATACCACTAACCCCAATTTATCACGTGACCTGAACCTTTCAATCCTTAATACCCAACGAAAATCTTGTTGATGCATTGAAAAATAAAGTCGAATAGCCTAAAGTATCGGTGACCATGCATATAATAAGGTATTTGAACTCTGTAAATCATGCAGAAAAAGCTTGTACTCTCGAGTGAAGACACAATTTTTCTGATAATATCAGTACAAAGGAAAGAAGTATTGTAGAAAGGCAGGATCTTTCGAGTTGTGTGTTTTTTGGAATAACAAAAGGAATTTCTTCTAACGTATTTCCATCAATTGATTGCTAATACAATAAGAAAACACGAACAGACAAAATATACAAAGGGGTTATTTCCGTTGCTATTAAAACTAGTCAAAATCAATTCAAAGGACCTAAGCATTTCGATTTGAATCTTACTTAGCGACAGTCCTAATAAGCAGGTATAAACACGAACTTCTGCTATCCAAAATTCTCAGAAACTATCCTGTTCAAGGATTCATTTTGTCTAGGTCATGGCTGGACCCGGAGTAAACCGCAAGGGCAATTCATCTAATAGTCCACTTGATAAGAATCAGAATTCAGATGTAAACCATACCCTGAAAAACAATCAGTTCAATAATGGAGATGCGTCAGAACCGTTTGTATCTGATGCAATGGCTAAAAATTCCAAACAATTACTTTACGCGCATATTTACAACTACTTAATCCACAACCAGCACTTTGACTCAGCGAAAAAGTTTTTACAGGAGGCCAATCTGCCACTCTCAAAAGATATTCCTCGTAACTCTCTAAATGGGGACAAACTATTGAACTCAAAAATGTTGATGAATTCCCCAGATACGTTTTTATTGGAATGGTGGCAGTCCCTTTGGGCACTAAACGAGTATGTCGAAACAACTCCTACAGAACAACTGATGAGTTTGAGACCTTTTAACGATAGAATTGTACCAATTCTGCCACAAGCTCCCCTTCAAGAAATGGTAGGGAGGATGGGGGTGCGACCAGGGCCTAATACACGTAATATGGCACCAAGTAATATTGCACAACAACAACCAATGAGGCACATGCAGTCTCCAGGTAGTGCACCAACGCCATATTCTGCAAACATGAATTCTTTCCCTATCGCTCCAGCAACAAATTCATTTCAGACAATTCCTGGTTCTGCGCCGCCTCAATCAGACGCAAATATAATGCAAAGTCCAAACTTCTATCAGAACTTAGATGGCCTCAATAACGGAAAGGCTTCGTTTAGAAACACTGGTTCGTTATCAGGTCCAAAAGGAAGGCAAGGAAAAAAGCTATCGGTAAATAACAAAGGGATAGACCAAGCGTCTGATAAAGATTTGAAAAATACTGCAAAGTCAAAACAACCAAAGAGTTCAAAAGCAATAGGAAATTCAAATGCATCCTCCAAAGTGGTTAAACCGAGTCCCCCAGTATCACAACAAGTACAGGCGAACTGGAATAAGCTACAGCAGCAGCAGCAACAACAGCAGCAGCAACAACAACAGATTCGAATGCAATATCAAAAGATGATGACAATGATGCAGCAACAAAAGCAGCAGCAGCAACAGCAACAACAACAACAACAACAACAACAACATCAACATCAACAACAACAACCACAACCACAACATCAACATCAACAACAACATCAACATCAACAACAACATCAACAACATCAACAACAAATTCCAAACACCAGCGTACTTGCAGGACAAGGAGATCCCAACGATATGAATACACCTTCCCAACAATTAACCCCACACCAGTTTATACAGCAACAAAGAGCGTACGAAAACATCATGAAATCTCAGCAATATGAAGAATCTTTGATGAAAGATCAGCCATTATAACTATTGACATCTACAAACTTAAACTTTTTACAAGAGATTTCTGTAAGTTATTCTTACTGTTAGACAGCATGCCACGTCTAATCTGACTGGCAAAAATGATGCGCATCTCAACGCTACGTTTGATGCTCACTTACTCATTCATATTTAGGTATTTCCTCTAAATTCAAATATCAATATGTAACATTATTCAGTTCATTAATCTCTTTTCCTTTAAGTTCCCCTCTTAAATAACTTCCCCTGCATATATTTTTGACTCTCGAACTTTTGTCCCATATCGTTTGCCTGTTTTTGTAAACATAAACAAACCAGAGACTATCATGATAAAAAAAAAATTGAATGATTTGATTGATCCACATATGCGAACGCACAATATTATTGAAACACTAGATTTTGCAATTGTTAAACACGTACCCAATTGTGGTGCAAAACTAGGTAGCAACGAGGTAATCTAATGGATATCTTCCAAGGTGTGCCATTTTATGGGCAGCATACTTCAGTAGACTTCACAAAGATGTCTTCTTCTGCGTCAACACCATGCTCAATATCATCATCTAATACATGGAGTCATGTACGTCCTCAAATTGCAACTAACTATCAGCATCTGAGGAAACTTAGCGAATGGGGAATTGAGGCTTTGCAGGATACTTCTCCAACGGTTGTAGGCCAGGAAAGGTTTGATTCCAATGATGTTTTCATTGATGATGACTATAGAAAAGATTTCCAATTCGACTTTCAAGAGGATACAAAATGGGAAAAGCAAGTTGAATTAATCATGAAACAACTCCCATATGGTGATATGGATACATTCATTGATGAGTTTCAATATGAGATCATATCCTCTCAACAATTGACCAACTCGTTTGGGTCCAATAAATACCTTTTCAACGCTCAAAAGTCTATTATGAATTTTACAAAAGAAAATGACACTTCCCTGAGAAATAATAAGTCTAAGACACTTCCAACTAAATATGGACAGCTGCTTATATCGGGTAAAAAGTACTTTTTGCAGAGATCGGTTCCATACATCTTTACCATGCTCTTCGTCAGGAAAACCCTTAGAAAAATCCTTTACAAGAAAAATCTGAAGAGATCGTCCGTTATATCCCTATTGATGATTGCCGTATATCTCGCTTTACAACAAGAGTTTTTTCATGTGAAATACTCTAAGTATGCAGCACTTATGAACTTACGTCAATTGAACAGTGTATTGCAAAGTATGGACAAATTGCTATATCGATATCACCTGAGGTTCAAAGAGTTGACTATATATAAGCCAATTGCAATCACACAAAATCATGGATTCGGTTATGAAGATGCAAAATCTCTTGCTGTAATAAATGATATTCTGCCCTGTGCTCTTGATCAACTATTTTACAGATTGAAGATATCAGCAAGTAATATTCTACCTATTATCAATACATCTCAGTTGACAAGTTACACCAGCATATACAACTTGGATTTACAAAAGCTTTACGAACTTATGTGGACAACAGATTCCCTAGATATCAGTGAAAAATTAGAGAGGACACAATATATGAAGAAGTTTTTACTGTGTTGTCTTCTTTCTATCAATGATAATATTCCTCACCAAGATCACGAGGTTGTTAGCATGTTGGATAAAATATTCCCTGAATATCGGGCAGAGACAAAATCTGACATTGAAAAGTTCCAAATTATATCTAAAGAACTTGGAGCATTAAGACAGGCAATATCTGCGGTATTACCTATTCTTCATCATAACAAGTATCTATTATTCAGTCTTACTAGCGAATTCACAGGTTCATCATCAGAACCCCAGAAAAGAGATACACAGATAAACCAGACACTTTCACGACTAATAGAACTCCAGAGATATTTAATGAAGCAAACTACGATATGTGATGACGTAAGTGATCATCTGGCAAATGAACTAACATCCTTACAAACAATATGGACAGAAAAACGAATGGACAAATCGCGTATTCGTGATTCAAAGAACTCAAAGGTTCATCATAGTCAGAAGGCACTACGGCCTCCTAATCAAAGGGTTTTTAGCAACGGTCTAAATTTAGATGTTGTCAAAACCAATAAAGAGCATAGAGAGAATGCTTTTGTTTTAAGTTCGGCTCCGAAACTCACCTCTTTAGTTGATGTATTGCAAATTGAAGAGACTGGATCTGATATTGAGAAAGACCACGAAGAAATAGTATATGGTGACGAAAATGATAACTCGATAAGTTCCAATAAGGATCTAAAATTTTCTAGATTTACGGATGATCAACTACGGTACGAATTAAACCAACGAATACAACATCTGGCAATCGAGAATAAGAAAAGTCGAGAAAACTTACGGAAACAAAAGAGTTTCGAGCTGATGAACAGAAAGATAGAAAATCAGAGCAAGGGCTGGATCCCATCTGAATCTCAAGCTCTGTTCACCTCAGAAGAGAGTATTCCAGTTCTTTTCGAGCTAAAACAATACCTGAACAATAATTAATTCATTAATCAATTAAGCTATCGCAACTTGTATGAATCTATGCGAAAAGGTTACCTAAAATATACAGGGCAAAAAAAAAAATAAGGCGAAGCAATACATGTATTATAGGTGTGCACATTGCTAACACCAAAACACTTTAAACTTGGGGAACGATTTTGAAATAATTCATATATTCAGTTGTATATATAGAGAGAAAGAAAGAGAGATGGTCACTCCAAGTGTATAGTATTAGAAACGCCATTTGAAATTTCAATCTAAGATATGATTTGGCTTATCAAAGGTTTTACCCTTAAATTCTTCGAGGTTTTCACCGCTGTAAGATCTTCTTGCAGATACTTCTACTAAAACATTGTCCTTAATTACGGCACCTACGTTCTTGAGCCAAGAAGTCCCTAGGGTAAGGAAAGCAGCTCTTGCAGTTTCTGAGTTATCGTTAGCTGTTCCTGGAGCATTTTTCAATGGAGAAAACTCTTCTGCTCTTTCGACTTCCAAGCAGCCAAATTTTTCTAGGTCGATTGATGGGAAAACATCGAAGATGAATTGTTCTAGTTTGATACCATTTGGTTCAGTAGGTTTGATATACTTATCGTTAACATTATCGTAGTATGGAATCTTCTTTTTTGCGATATGGTAAGGCATTGACTCGATCCAGGAGTCTAGCTTCTCGTTCAATAAGTCCACGGAGTAGTAGTGGTTGACGATGTTGGCAGCACGCAACGTTAGGAGGCCTGATTCTGCGTCCACAGATTCTGCCAATTGTTTTGAGATCTCAGAATACTCTATTACACAGGGTTTGGAGTTTTTGGTAGCAATTATACCGACGGACTCATGAGCATCGCGCTTTCTAACAGCTTTGGTAGCTAGCTGGAACTTGTTTTGGATGGCGTATCCGATGAATACGGGGTCGGCGATCTTGACGAGGACGTTGTCGACGCAGTACATGTGAATATGCTTGATACCGCGGGCGTTGAAGTCTTCTAGAAGCTTGTTGTTCTTTATCGCGCGATATAACCCTCCGTTTCCGTCCGGTGACTCCACGAGCCCGGTCTTGGACCCCAAGAATAGTTTCTCGCCCGACATATCTAGTGCTGGCAAAGTTCCCTGGTTGAAGAAAGTGATTTGGGAGGGAGAGAGGCCGAAGTAGTTATTTTTCTGGAAGAATGTTTCTGTGGCTTCTCTGGTGGGGCCCGAAGTCATGATATACCATGGGATCGGTTGTTGCGCTTGGGCCAACTGCTGAATTCTTAGCAATTTCTCAGCCTGGATCTGGAACAAAGACTTCTTGGATGGCAACCCGATATCGTAGCATCCCTTGGGAGCACTGGACCCTAGTCTAGTCCCTTGACCACCCGCCATTAGTATGACAGCGACTTGGCCGTTTTTGATGGCCTGTAGTCCGAGATCAGCATACAGTTTCTTTGTGGACACGTCGTCGATGACCGACTTGTAGGACGAGGCTGGGAGCGGCTTGATGACGTTTTCGGAGCCCATATTCTCCTCTGCTAGTGCAATTGCCTTTTGGCAATTGCGCTGGAGACAAGCTGGATCAAACTTGCCTAGCTGTGCGAGCAACTCGCTTTTTTCTTCCGCAGAAAGGGTTTCCCAATGTGCGAATAGGTGCTTTTGCCCGTTATTTTCGTACGTGCTGGATATTTCTGACATCTTGTCTAGGGTGGAAGGGCTTGCTTTCTGGAAGCTGTGTTTGTTTGTGTTTTTTGGTTGCTGAATCGCCTCCCCTAATACCACACCAGTAAGTTATTATAAGATTCCCACTTTCTTATATCACCTTGCATAGTAGTAATTACAGATGGTTCATGTATAAGTCTCGCCTCGATTGTCGATCTGCAATGTGTCAAGGCCCATTGCGTCATCTCGCACGAAATGTAAACAAACCTGAAAAAAATTAAGAAATTTAAAAAAAAAAAAAAAAAAAAAAAAAAAAAACACACAACTAATTTCCTCGAGCCGGCGGCCGAAACTCCACCCAGACACCCAGGAATCCTGCCACGATTGGCTCTCGTGTTCGGGTGGTACGAGACCCGTTTGTTCCGCGGAACAGATCAAAGGGAAAATCCAAAAAAAATCCAGTTTCTGTCTGCTAGTGTGGTACTGGGCAGTTGTACTGGGCAGAAGAAGAATTTCACGTCACAGGGTCTGGAAATTGGAAATGGGAAACATGGAAAAAGTGGAAAATCGAATGCCTGAAATTTGATTTCGATCTTTAGTACATATAGAATGGGATTGACATTAGCATAGCCACTTCAAGAGGAAAGGGAGAAAGAAAGGAACACAAGACAGAAAGGCTAGATAGAACAGGAGTTGGAGTTGGAGCTAGCGTGCTTGAGCTGAAGCTGGAGCTAAATATTGGAACTGGAGTAGAGATCCGTTTGGTATTCTTTATTGAGTTGACATTTGACTCGGTAAAAGAGAGAGAGAGAGAAAGTGTGTGTGGGGTTTAGTCTTTGTGATTGTGAATATAATAGAGCGATTGTACACGATAGCAGGAGAGGAAATATCTTGCTGTTATTATCATTGCTATTATTGTTATTGTTATTATATATACACTAAGATACCGGTATGGAAGGACGATCTAGAGGATATTCGTTGCGGACGCAACTATTCAATAAGAAGCTTGTGGACAAGCTCAAGGGAGATTCGGAGGAGATAGAGATGGCTGGAGAAAATGGGGAGTTGGGATCGGTTAGAAGCGAGAGTGGTAAGGTAGCGAAGAAGTCGCAGTCACGGAAACGTCTTGGTTTGAGGACTAAAATCATGGATCTGCTGCTCAATAGGACGACGTACTTGAATACAGAGAACGGACGAGTGCTTCCGATCTGCTTGGACAAGAGTTCTGTGGTTTATCAGCAGTTTGCTCGCGATGGGGTACTTATTGACGAACGAACTGACAAGGCGTACTGTAATAACGTTATTACTTCGTCGCGATACACCTTGTACTCGTTTTTGCCCCGGCAATTGTACGCGCAGTTTTCAAAGTTGGCAAACACGTATTTCTTCATTGTGGCAATCTTGCAGATGATTCCATCGTGGTCCACCACAGGTACATACACAACGATCGTGCCATTGTGTATCTTCATGGGTATTTCGATGGCTCGAGAAGCATGGGACGATTTCAGGAGACATATGTTGGACAGAGAGGAGAACAACAAAACGGCAAAGGTCTTGGTTATGGGCCAAGACGACAACTACAGCAATGGTAAGTACAAACCATACGAAGGTGCAGATTCGCTGTATTCCCTCTCGAACGTTTCCACACGGTCGACAGAAGCAATCCTAGGCGAGTTTCACGTCAGGCCGACTGGCCCTAATCATGAGCCGGACCCGGCTTATACGGACCATTTTACGAACTTCAACCTTCTTCGCTCTCAATTTGATATACACGTAAGAAAGAAAGAGTGGAAGGACCTAAAGGTGGGAGAGTTCGTCTTGCTTAATTCGGACGATTGGGTCCCCGCAGATATCTTGTTGCTATCCACCGATGGAGAGAATAATGAAATATTTGTCGAAACAATGGCTTTGGACGGGGAAACTAATCTAAAGAGCAAGCATCCTCTTCCAGAACTCTCAAAACGCATGACCTCGGCTACTGGTCTAAGCATGCATAATGCCAAGGCTACACTAGAAAACCCGAACAGAGATCTATACAATTTTGAAGGTACAGTGGATATCGATGGCACTTTGTATCCAGTGGGTTCCGAAAACGTCATATACCGTGGTAGCATAATCAGAAACACGAAAAACGTCGTCGGCATCGTTGTATTTACCGGAGAAGAGACCAAGATTAGAATGAATGCCATTAAAAACCCTAGGACAAAGGCCCCAAAACTACAAGGTAAAATTAATATGATTGTGATGTTCATGGTTGTGATAGTGGCCTCTATGGCATTGTTCTCCTATCTTGGTCAACGAATAATAAAGAAAAATTATGTCGATAATAATAGGGCGTGGTACTTGTTTCAACAAGATGCAGGAACTGCTCCAACAATCATGTCCTTCATTATCATGTATAACACTTTGATTCCCTTATCATTGTACGTCACCACGGAAATCATCAAAGCTATGCAGAGTAAATTGATGGAATGGGATATTGATATGTACCATATTGAGTCCAACACACCATGTGAATCCAGGACGGCTACGATTCTTGAAGAATTGGGCCAGGTCTCGTATGTGTTTAGTGATAAAACCGGTACTTTGACAGATAACAAAATGATCTTTAGAAAATTCTCCGTATGTGGTTCCTCGTGGGTGCATGAAGTGGACGAGGATGTCTTAAATTCCCCAGACAACGACATTGATGTGATCTCTATCAAGGATAGGAGCTTTTTAAACAACTTTGATCTTTATTCAACGCCTTCTATCAACGCAAGAACATCTATCGAATACAAAGGTAACTCTTCTGCAACTTACACAGGACGTCCATCAATGGCAGCACAAATCCAGAGACATGAGCTGGCCCAGGATTTGGGTAGGATGGCTACTAACAGTTCTTCTGGAAGCAAAGATAATGGTGGTCTTAAGACAACTGTCGAATTTCTTCTTCATATTCAACAAAATCCTAATACTTCTTTTGCTAGGAAAGCTAAACTATTCATTCTTTCTTTAGCATTATGTCACACATGTTTGCCAAAGAAATCCGCTGACAACCCAGATTCTATAGAGTACCAATCATCATCACCCGATGAATTGGCTCTAGTTACAGCTGCAAGAGATATGGGTTACATTGTCTCGAATAGAAACGCCAATATATTAACGATTACTACCTATCCTAATGGCTTTGAAAACCCACCTGTAAGCGAAGATTTTGAAGTTTTGGACTATATCCATTTTGATTCGCACAGGAAAAGAATGTCTATCTTGGTCAAACTGCCTGGTGATAATGCAAAAGTTTTGCTCATATGCAAAGGTGCAGATAATGTCATCCTCGAACGTCTAAGGAATGCAGAGCTTGCCCAAGCTAAGTTAATTCAACAGCAAACTCTGGTTGAGCAGAGAAAATTGGAAGAAGCTGAAATGGTTTTGCATCAGCGAAAGTCATTGGAGCAGTCTATCCTAAAAGATTCTCGTGGTTCTACTCTCAGATCACAAACATCACAAAACAGACCTAGTATATCTACTCTGAAATTAGAAGTAGCGAGAAAAAGTTTGTCCCGTAAAGGTACTGTTCGAACAGAGGCAGACTTGCAAATCAATTCAATAGATGACTTTTTGTCTAATGTTGAACATGAAGAAGCACAGATTGAAAATATCAGGCACAACGCCAGAAGATCAATTCAGTCGCAACAGAGAGAGAAATACAATAGTGATCCAGATTCAAAATCTGGTGAGGAGTCCGTGCAGGATTATATTGGTGATGACAAACTAATACAAAATGAAGAGTATGTCTTAGAGAAAACATTAAATGCCATTGATGATTTTTCAACAGAAGGTTTAAGAACTTTGTTGTATAGTTATAAGTGGTTGTCGCACGATGAGTATAAAGCCTGGGCAAATAAATATCATGAAGCCAAAACTTCGTTGGTTGATCGTTCAAAGCAGATGGCAGAGGTGGGAGAACAAATTGAGGTTAATCTAGAATTGCTAGGTGCTACTGCTATTGAAGACAAATTACAAGAAGGTGTTCCAGAAGCTATCGAAAAACTAAGGAGGGCTGGTATCAAAATGTGGATGTTAACCGGTGATAAGCGTGAAACAGCAATCAACATTGGGTATGCCTGTAAGTTAATATACGACTACTCTACTGTTGTCATATTGAGGCATAATGATGAAAATTTGATTTCAAAAATGACCGCTATTGAAGAAGAACTAGATCATGGAAAGGTAGCACATTGCGTTTTAGTCATTGACGGGGCCACCTTAGCAGTTTTCGAAAACAATCCGACAATGATGAGCGTTTTTATTGAATTGTGTACTAAAGCAGCATCTGTCATTTGTTGTCGGGCTTCTCCATCTCAAAAAGCATTGATTGTTACTAACATTAGACAAAATAACAAAAAACTAGTTACTTTGGCTATCGGAGATGGTGCAAATGATATTGCTATGATTCAATCTGCTGATATTGGTGTTGGTATTACTGGTAAAGAGGGTTTACAAGCATCTCGGTCTTCAGATTATTCTATAGCGCAATTCAGGTTTTTACTAAAACTCTTATTGGTACACGGCAGATACAACTATGTTCGAACATCAAAGTTTGTGCTTTGTACATTCTATAAGGAAGTGATGTTTTATTTGACCCAAATGATTTTCCAGAGACAAAGTATGTTTTCGGGTACCTCATTATACGAACCTTGGTCTTTGTCTATGTTCAATACCCTATTTACGTCATTGCCTGTTCTTTGTATTGGTATGTTTGAGAAGGACTTGAAGCCAATGACGTTGTTAGCGGTCCCTGAATTATACACTATGGGTCAAAATTGTGAAGCGTTCAACTTGAAACTATTTTTGATATGGATGTTCGCTTCTGCAGGGCTCTCGGTCTTCATAACATTTTTAAACTTTGAAATATGGGGATTTACGGCACAATCTGATAATACATTATATCCAATTGGTGTGATAAACTACACCGCTATAATGGTTCTCATAAACGTTAAGTGTCAAATGATTGAGACCAGAAATAGAAATTGGTTGGCATTTGCATCACTATTGATAGAAACCATAGGTTGGATATTTTGGTGCATGTTCTTGCCAGCTATATATGCTGATAAACCTATTTACGATGTTCCAGTCGGTCTTTATCATCAATTTGGTAAAGATGTGACATGGTGGGCAAGTTGTTTGGTTTTAATATTTTGTCCAGTGATGTTAGACATAATACTTCAAACCTTCCGTTTAATGATATGGCCAACGGATGCAGATATATTTGCAGAATTAGAACAAAGGGATGATATTAGAAAGAAATTGGAATACGCAGCATTTAATGAATTGCATCAAAGTTGGACAATGAAAAAAGATCCAAGCAGCGTCAAAAAGTATGCCAAAAAGATTTTGCATAAGAGTGTCGACGATGTTGAACCTGATATTGAAAATAGTGTTGGAAATGACGATGAAAATTCCAATTATAATACATCTGATAGATACGATAAAAACTTTAATGCGGAAGAATACGAAATGCTACCTAGTGGTAAATTGATTAGAAAAAAAGAAACATTAAAAGCGGGCCTTAAATCGAAGATCACTAAGAAACTGAGATTCAAACTCAATTCCAAGCCTGACGATGATGAAATTGATCAGATAATTGAGAACAGAATGAAGGATTTAGAGTAGAATGGTTTCGAGTTTTTATTATTTATTTTGTTTCATTCTCTCAATCTCTAACTGTTCTCCATGTCTGTTTATTTTGTTTTTTTTTATATTTTTCCATTTTTCGTTAGGTAGCGAGTATGATTATAAAGTCTCTCAGTTGTGGGTGGTGATCTTTAACTTGTGTCTAATTTTTTTTATTCATTATGTTTAAAATAAGTATTAGGTTTGTAATATATTTCGATAGAATTTTACTAGTACTATGACAATGGGAAATTGTTGTATTGGGTTTAAGCTTTCTATCCAAGCAACAACCTTTCCAGCAAATTCAAAAGAATTATTATCAAGAATGGTGCTATAAGCATCATCAACTGTGTATTAGGCTCCTCTTTCCTTTCGCCTGGGTCATCGTTACGGCGGGGTTGTGGACGAGGAGCCCTTCTTGCAAAAGGCGAATCATAATTTGTATATACTTTGAAGCCGCCAGGGCCTCCAAATGTATATGTCGCACCTCCTCCGCCATGCCCGAAGGGAGCACCGAATGGACCATTGAAGGCGCCCCCGAACGGAGATGCACCAAACTGATTTCCTGGGCCACCTCCTCTAAAGAGAAACTCGAATATATCCTCTGGAGCCCCGAATGATCCATCGAAACTTGGGGGCCCACGGAACCTGGGCCCTGTAGCACTGCTATTACTGCCACCAGGACCTCCTCCTCCTCTGTAAGATTCTTGTGCAGCAGCTCGGTCATCTGGATCATACCCCAGTTGGTCAAATATCCTTCTCTTGGAGTCATCCGATAGAACCTCAAACGCCCGATTTATCTTCTTGAAAGCTTCGCTCGCCCTCGGGTGTCTGTTCTTATCGGGGTGTAGTTTGATCGCCAGTTTCCTGTACGCCTTTTTTATGTCATTTTCCGATGCCGTCCGCTCCACATTTAGCATTTCGTAGAACTCGTGCTTGTCCTTGGAAAGGATATCAAGCGTGATCTTCTCCTGTTCCTCTGTATATTCCGACGACGATGATGATGACATTTCCCTGTAATTATTTGTAATCTGATGTTTCCTAGTTCACTGTATGGTTGTTTTTCTGCCCAAAATCGAAGAACTCCAGCTCTCTGGAAATAATAATATTATCTAGCCTCTGCTAATGACCTGTCTCTTCTTTCGTCTTCTATCTAATACTTCTAAACTTGCTCGTAAAATGTCCAGGTTTCCTAACTTGTTCCCTAAATACGAACGCTTTCTTCTCACTTTTCCTAAACTCAAATCTTACCAAAGCAAAAGAACATAAACCAGCCTGATCTTTGCCGTTCAATTCATGCCCTTAATCTACTCTGGCCTTCTTTTGTTCCGCAAATAATCCTTGCCATCGCTAACACTAAATCTCCAAACTTTCCTCTCGTTCACAATTTTAGTATTTTAATGCTAGCCATGCAAACTGACAAGCCAAAAATTTAAAATAAAAAAAAAAAAAAAAAACCACAGTTACCTTCAGTTGGAAAAAACCAAAAAGCCAAATAAAAAAAAAAAAAAAAAAATACTGCATACATTCACATTCCATATCGATAACAGCGATCTTGCAATTTTTTCGCCCGTTAGAACTGGGCTTTGGTTTTCGTGCGAAAAAAAAACAAAAAAACAGTGCCATGGGATCCACATCATTTTTTCCGCACAATTCGCACAATAGAAACAGAAAAGGGAAGAAAACCAAAACGAAACCAAAACAAAAAAAAAAAAAAAAAAAAAAAAAAAAAAAAACCACACGGCTGGGCTGGTAACGTGTTTTGCACGTGACCATACGCGTAACGCGTCCCGTGTGTGTGTTGCGGTTTTCGTTTTCGTTTTTTGGATTTTTGGATTTTTTGGATTTTCTTAGTCCTTACTGTATGTCCGCACATACACCTAGCTAGCTAGCTCATCTCTTTAGATTTATTTTAAATGAATCCCCAATATGTGAAATAGCTATATATTACATATTACATTTGCGTTCAAGAAGCACAAGGTCTAGGGGAACCAGGCGCTAGCAAGAAGTCTATATTATATTGTGTGCGTGCCTGTGTCATTTATTCGCACTTGCAGTTACAATGACTACCGGTATTACCAGACCTCGCGATGTTGAGACGCTGGAAGATGCGTTCCAGGACATTAAGAAGCAAAGAACGCAATCGTTTGATCGCTCAGCATTGAGCGAACCGGTTTCTACAATCGAGATTATTCCAACAGATAAATTCAAGAAACAGAATGTTGCAGGCTACAAGTCGTCTAAAGTAAGTGAGACTGCTGGTAGTGGAAACCCGACTGCTTTTGAAGAAGAACTCTCTCAGATGGAGCACGAATCCGTGATAGAAACTGAGAAGGGCCAGACTAATCTTTGGTGCAGGAAACCGATTCCTGACGATTTCGATCCGAATTTGTCAGACATATCTTTCCAGCAGCTAGATGCAGAACAGGCGATTCTTCCTGGCCAATACGATTCGAATACCAATGTTGTGACGCGGTTTTTCGGTGTCACGGATCATGGTAACTCCATTCTCTGTAACGTTACCGGTTTTAAGCACTATCTGTACGTGCCAGCACCTCTGGGGTTCCAGCAGACGGATGTGGCGACGCTAGTGCAGTACTTGAATGAGCATTTCGAAAATAATGTGGACAGCATCAAAATAGTGTCAAAGCAAAGTATTTGGGGGTTCTCTGGTGATGCTAAAATACCCTTTCTACAAATATTCGTTAAGAATCCAAACATGTTGAATAAGATAAGGACTGGCTTTGAAAAGGGGTACATCCAGCCCAATGATAAGTGGTTTGTCGGCGGATGCACGACTTATGATAACATCGCTTATACCCTTCGATTAATGATTGATTGCGGCATCGTAGGAATGTCTTGGATCACTCTACCAGCTTCCAAGTACATAATGGTCCCTCAGGATCAAAGAGTGTCTACATGTCAATTCGAGGTTAACATCAACTACAAAGATTTGATTTCCCACCCAGCTGAAGGCGATTGGTCGCATAATGCACCATTAAGAATCATGTCGTTTGATATAGAATGTGCTGGTAGACCTGGCATTTTCCCAGAACCTGAGCATGATGCTGTCATTCAGATTGCAAACGTTGTCAGTATCGCTGGTGCTCCTAAACCCTTCATTAGAAACGTGTTCACGGTGAACACATGTTCTCCTATCACAGGATCGCAGATCTTCGAGCATGAGCAAGAATCAGATATGCTTAAACATTGGCGTGACTTTATCGTAGAAGTCGATCCTGATGTTATTATTGGTTACAATACTACAAATTTCGATTTTCCTTATCTTCTCGATAGAGCAGCAGCCCTGGGGGTGCATTCATTCCCTTATTTTGGAAGACTATCCAATGTGAAACAAGAAATCAAATCTTCCACGTTCTCCTCTAAAGCTTATGGTACTAGAGAATCTAAGAACGTTAATATTGACGGACGGTTGCAATTAGATTTACTTCAGTTTGTTCAAAGAGAGTACAAGCTAAGATCTTACACTTTAAATTCTGTTTCAGCTCACTTTTTGGGTGAACAGAAGGAAGATGTTCATCATAGCATCATTACATCACTTCAAAATGGTGATAGTGAGACAAGAAGAAGGTTGGCTGTGTACTGTTTAAAAGACGCGTATCTTCCACTGAGACTTATGGAAAAACTTATGGCTTTGGTTAACTATACAGAGATGTCTAGGGTCACAGGTGTTCCATTTATGTATTTGTTGTCTCGTGGACAACAAATCAAGGTTATTTCACAACTTTTCAGAAAGTGTCTACAGATTGAAACAGTGATTCCAAATATGGGTTCTCAAGGGTCTGAAGAGCAATACGAAGGTGCTACCGTTATTGAGCCGAAGAGAGGCTATTATGATGTCCCTATTGCAACATTAGATTTCAGCTCTCTATATCCTAGTATTATGATGGCACACAACCTTTGTTATACCACTCTCTGTGATAGATCCACAGTAAAAAGACTCAATTTGAAGGAAAATGATGATTATATTGTAACACCTAATAACGACATTTTCGTCACCCAAAAAGTGAGAAAGGGTGTCCTACCGGAGATTTTAGACGAATTGCTTAGTGCTAGAAAAAAGGCCAAGCGTGATTTGAAGAATGAAACAGATCCCTTTAAAAGAGATGTTCTTAACGGTAGACAATTAGCATTGAAAATTTCTGCCAATTCAGTTTATGGGTTCACTGGTGCTACTGTCGGTAAGTTACCATGTTTAGCTATATCATCTTCTGTCACTGCATTTGGGCGTACTATGATTGAGGCAACGAAGAACGCTGTTGAGGAAAAATATAGCATCAAAAATGGAGCAACACATGACGCCGTTGTTGTTTACGGTGATACTGATTCCGTTATGGTAAAATTCGGTACTACCAATTTAGAAGAATCAATGAAATTAGGGGCCGAGGCTGCAGATTACGTTTCAGGATTGTTCAAAAATCCAATAAAGTTAGAGTTCGAGAAAGTTTATTTCCCATACTTATTGATTAACAAAAAGAGATATGCAGGTTTATACTGGACAAATCCCGAAAAATATGATAAACTAGACCAAAAAGGTCTAGCATCTGTTCGTCGAGACTCATGTCCGCTTGTTTCGATAGTTATGAACAAGGTTTTGAGGAAGATTTTGATTGATAGAAATGTCGAAGGTGCCTTGCAATTTATTAGGGAGACTATTGATGATATATTGCAGAATCGTTGTGATATATCAAAATTGATTATATCTAAAACGTTGGCGCCCAATTATACCAATCCACAACCACATGCTGTACTTGCAGAACGTATGAAGAAAAGAGATGGAGTGGGCCCAAACGTAGGTGATCGTGTTGATTATGTTATTATTGGTGGTAATGATAAACTTTTCAACAGAGCAGAAGATCCACTGTATGTTTTAGAACAAAATATTCAACTCGACTCGATGTACTACCTAACGAATCAGTTGCAAAATCCAATAATTAGTATAATTGCACCAATTATAGGTGAAAAACAAGCAAACTCTATGTTTATTGTAAAGTCTATTAAACGTCAAAGTGGTCCTGTTGGATTAGCTTCTAAGCAGAAAGGTGGCTTGATGAGTTTTGTCAAGAAAGTTGAAACTTGTAAGGGTTGTAAAGGTGTTTTACGCAAAGGAGAAGGTCCATTATGTAACGACTGTCTTTCAAGATCCGGTGAGCTTTATCTGAAAGCTTTATATGATGTCAGAACCTTAGAAGAACGCTTTTCAAGACTTTGGACACAATGTCAGCGCTGCTCTGGCTCTTTGCATAATGAAGTTTTATGCTCCAACAAAAATTGTGATATATTTTACATGAGAGTTAAAGCTAAAAAGGAGCTTCAAGAAAAGGCTATAGAATTGAGTAAATGGTGAAATTGGTACTTATATACGTTGTTTAATGAAAGTTTATTAGCATGAAAACATTATTTATTTTGAAGATTAGACAATTCTGAAAACGTCTTAGGGACTTTTTCTGGTGCTGTTTGTGAACGTAGGATTTCATTCTCAAATTCGAGTTCCTGTTTAGATGTAAACCATGGATGGTTTAGTGCATCCTCTACTGAAAAGCGTCTCGCTGGGTTAACTACAAGAAGATTTGAGATTAAATGTAGAACACAATCATCTATATTATCCCAATAAGGTGAATAAAATGCAAATTTCCCTTGTAATATTTGTTCTTTCATGTTTGGTGGGGCTAATTGTTCGCTAAAAGGCGGAAATCCACAGAGACAAACATAGAGTAAAACCCCTGCACTCCACATATCAACTCTTGATGTATATCCTGTTTTAGAAAGAACCTCCGGGGCAACATATGAGGGAGTACCGCATAATGTGTTTGTGAACTTCATTTCTCCTGTAAATTTCGCCAATCCAAAATCAGCTATTTTGACTTGAATATCAATCTCATCGTCGTCCCAAGGGCCCAATGCTATTTCATCGGCAGATTTTCTCTTTGTTATACTTAAGAGGATATTTTCTGGTTTGATATCTCTATGGATAATATTTCTGTCATGAAGATATTGTAAACCACTCAGTAGTTGCTTGAATAATGCCTTGGTCTCATCTTCACGAAGATGGGTTTTCTTCACGATTCTTTCAAAAAGTTCACCATCATTTATCTTTTCCAAGACTAAATAGGTCTGGATTTGGGTCTTACTAACAGGTTCCACGAATCTATCTATAAGTTTAACAATGTTCGGGTGCTGTACAGAAAGAAGAATTTTTGTCTCTTCTGTAAACTTTTTGGTTCGTTTATCATCATCATTTTGTTGAGGGTGAAATATTTTAACGGCAACTGTCTCGCCCGTTTGTTTGTTTTTCGCTTCTTTAACAACTGCATAGTGACCTGTTCCCAATTCAGCCCCAGCGATATACTTATCAAAGAAAGATCTGGGCTGATCCTTTCGCACCATTTTCTTTGATGTATTTTGACTGCTGAACAGAGGTTTTCTGAAAACCCCATCATAGTCGTTCCTTTGAGTTCCCTGAGAAGATTGTGCTGCTTGATTGTGATCTTTTTCACTGTTCTCTGATAACTGCGCATACTTGAATAAGTAAGAACAACTCTTTCCAAAGACGATTTTATCTCCATTTTTAAGAACGTAATCTTTCTTAACAAGCCTATCACCATTGATAAACGTTCCGTTTCTACTTTTATCAATGATATTGATCATCTTTCTTTTATTTCCATTTAGTTGTACCTCGATTGTGAATAGTTCTGCGTGAATGGTTGAGATATCTGGTTCCGTAAGTGTAATATTACATGATCTGCTTCTTCCAACTGATATTTTTTGAGAATTTGTTATATGGATTATCTGTTCCCTTTCCGGTATTAAACTCAAAAGAGTAGCAATGGTACCAGTTGATTGGCTTGTTTGGCTTGACTGTTGGATCCTTTTGACATCAAGTTTGTTTTCCTCATCTGAATATTTCTACATTCAATGTATGTAATGAATAGGTTTGTTAGTAAATAACACATAAAAATAAGGTCATATAAATGATGTAATATTTTGAACGTACCCTTTTTGGAGCTTCTGACATTTTGCAGTTGTCGATTTGCATGAATGTCACTGGCTTTCTAATTGGTCTTCCTTTTATTATGTATATTCTCATAACCTTAAGTATTTATGTTTCTTGTAGGTTTTTAAAGTTTAGGATTTGAATATGTGAAATTAAATATGTTTGTTTAAAAGAGTAAAATAACTTTGAGTTCCAGAGATTAAAAACAAAAACATAAAGTATAAAGAAAACATAAGATGCCACATTTATCAAGATATTGATGCAAATTACATTAATTTTAGTATACGTTACATAATGGATACCTCCTTCTGTAATTGTTGCCCAGAATCATAAAGCTGGAGAACACTAAATACTTTTTTCAGTTGTCTCAAACCAGTAGTGCTTGGATTCCAGGTTTGATAGGTTTGCCAAATTTCGTTAAGTCTGTTGTAAGCCTCGGTTTGCGATTTTGGGAAAGATGCTTTAGTTGGCGAAAACCAATGATTTTTCATATTATCAGCTGCGATCATGGCTGTTATTGATGGATCGGCTATATTTGAAGGTAAATTCCTTATTTGAAGAAAGGCACCCATTGCTTCGTGAAAATTCCAAACAACATTATATTCATTAATTCTATTGAATACTTTACCATTACCAGCATGGTGAATAACTAGGTGCTTTGGAGCTTGGAGATTTGCAGTTAATAATGTGTCATAAACAAACCCTTCATATATTGACGTATCGTCATATATACTAGTTTTCAATGAGATTTGATCCGGGAATCTCTGTGACCTATAATAAATATAATCAAACGCCTCTGAGTAAGTGTTAATATCTTGTGGTAGTAGTTCATCTTCATTTGAATTACTTGGTAACAAATCCTTCCATTTGGAGTCTCTTTCTTGAAGCCATGATTTCAATTCACCTTGCAACTGTTTTTTCAATGGACCAGGACATGTAAACTCGTTAAACGATCTCGATATGAAGAAAGGACCTAGCTCTTTCATCAAGGGAATAAATTCTGTATGACCTAAATTTAATGCGAGTAGAAGGTTATTTATTAAAGTCACTTCAAATTCCCGTTCTTTAGGAATAGGAACTTTAAACTCTTGATTTAACTTGTCAATTGTTTTATTAGGTAAAACTTCCTTAAGAGACCTATACCCTAGGTTCATATTATTCCCATCACACCACAACCTACGTTGTATTAATGGGTGGATATAATCAATGGCCAAGGATTGTGAGATTGTTAAAAAGTTGTGGTATAGCTTACCTAGTAACGTTACTCGTATGTGGGGGTGATGAAACAACAGTTCATCAAGAACACGTAATACCTCTTTACTTTCATCTGAGCCAGGATCTCGGTAGTTTCTGATACTAGAGAGAACTTCCTGCTGTAATTTGGAGGAGCCATCAAATAATCCCTTTTCTTTGGCTTGTTGAAAACTTGGGTTTTCCATACTTTGAGGTGTTATTTCTGCAGAATGATCCCAAAACTGATAGCCCTGTAGGCATGAATCAATCCCCAAGATCCCTATAGATTTTAACTTAGTTAATCCAAAATCATTTAATATTGACTGAGCTAAGAAAAAGGATAAAGGGACACTATGATATGTGCCAATAATAAAAATGCGAGTACAATCACAAAATATGTGATTCCAGTTTCTCAATAGAGAAACGACCTCATTTAGAACAGTAGAGGTGTGTTTAACGTCCAAAGGACATTCGATTGAAAAAGTTGACACTCTTTGCGGTTCCAAGGGCAGTAATGCTTTCAACATTTCACTATTGAGGTGCAAAGATGATGGGAGATGGCCGACCGTCGCTTTTTCATATTTATCAGGCAAAAAGCCATGTAATGATATCACAATTATGTTACTAGCATCCTCAAAACTATTTTGCAAGTGCTGCTTCAGGTACATGTGCTTTTCGCAAGGGAAATTGTAATGATTTTTCACAGCGTTTGCTAGTTTAGTTTTCAATGGTAGTTCATGCAAATATTCCGTAGGCGCTACGCCAGGTATTATCATCGAGTTTTTGAGCATGACTTTCTTAGAGCTACTCGGTAGCAATAAAGGATATTTTACAAGCGGAAGTGGACAAGTTGCGCTACCAGTGTTAAACACTGACAACACGCCATCCATATCAAGATTCTTGGAATTCATTGTCTGGTTAAACCAACACCAAGTGTCGTGGCCTTTGAGTATGCTTTGTTCTGCTTCGTTCTCCAATATCTTTACTTGTTTCTTAGTGAGCTGATGGTAAGAAGTCTTGTCCGTTATTTGTATGTTTTCTTGAGCGAAGAACCATGTAGGCATGTACCGCTTCAAAAATCCTTCATCGTGCTGCTCCAACGATGACGAATCACTGCTCGATTGATGATTCTGAGTTTCAGGCGGACCCGAAATCCATCTTTGCCAAAAACTCTGTCCTTCAGTCCCTGTAGATCCTGTTTGGTCAGACATGTTGTATGATGAATGAGAATCAAGGTTATATGTAATAAAGAAGTAAATCGAAATTCAGATAGTGAGCATGGATGGGTAAACAAAAATCAGAACCAAATCTGTGGGATATTTGCTGTAAAATAGAGCGTTCAAAAGTGAAATTTTAGTGAACGAAAATCCCTACCAATAGTCTGCTGCACTATTTACACTTTTTTGTTTCTTGAACTTTCGATATTTATCAAAGGCTCTAAACCTTATTTGTTAAGAATTTAGGGAAATTGCATATAAATATATAATATACAATTTGCACATAACAACATCTCCAAATCGACATTTGATGAAAAGCATTGTCAAGAAAAGCCGTACAGGTAAAAAGATCCAATAGGAAAAAGATGGAATATGAATTACTAGAAAGTATTAGGGCTAGGGACTTGGTAGACAAAAGGTTTTCACAGTTATTCGAAGAAGTTCCTTTGGTACCGAAACTTGAAAAAGCCGGCGAGGGAGACACAAATGTGAAGGAATCAAGTATCAAAAACTTGAAGGACTATTTAAAATTACGGGACGAAGAAGTGTATAAATTGAAGGACATACTGAAGTTAAAAAACAGAGACACAGAACGGTTGAATGATGAACTTTTGAGTGCGAATATCGAGAGTAATCTTCTGCAAGAACGCTTGGAGAAACTTCAACAAGAATATGATAGGTTGATAGAAAGGTGGCTCCTGAAAGCTCAAAAAGAAGCAGATACTATGAATTCACATTTTAAGTAGGCTATATTATGACATGTGTCGACTATATTTAAACTTTTACACGCTAAAGAAAGAGATTTACTGTTATACTAATTGTGCAAAAAAGAGACCATATCCCAGAGACATGAGTAATAATAAAACTATACTCACAACAAAAACAGCTTCAGTAGCTCAGTCGGAAGAGCGTCAGTCTCATAATCTGAAGGTCGAGAGTTCGAACCTCCCCTGGAGCATTATTTTTATCTCTCCGAGAATCAAACAGATTTTGTGGTTTTTTTTTTTTCACCTTAAAAAACTTACTTCGTGACATTTACTTTGTAAGATGTTTTGTACGAAGATTAGAACGCAGTAAAGATACAATATACATCCTGCTTATACTTAAAACAAGGTCAATCAAAAGGCTTGGCTAATATAAATAGAGATGGTTTCAAAAATTGGATTTTTGCTCTCATTTATAATTTTGAACTAGATAAAAGTATTTAAAAGCAGAAAATAACGACAAAGATAAGGTTAACTTATCAATTGATGATCTAATCCTGTTGTTCTAGCTGATATATGATTTTGCTGTCGGCAACAGGGTCGTAAGGCTTAACTAGGAATTGCGAGAACTTTTTTAGGTTGTTTAAGCCTCTGATTTCACCAGCGCACAATGGCATTTTAACGATATGGAAGTCCTCGTATAATTCGTCAATTTGATCCAAGTACTTCTTTTGCATCTTCCATCTTGACTTACATCTTCTACAACTATCGCCCTCATCATTCTCGGCAAATAGAAGCTGATTAACAATGATAGAGTTAACATCCATGTCGTAAGAGATCAATTCTTGTACTAATCTTTCCGTTTCGTACAAAGATAAGAACTCACTGATACAAACACACACAAAAGTGGTCATATCTGGGTCAGTGAATTGCTCTTTGATCTTTTCAACGTTGGCCTTCAACTCGTTCATTTTACCAATAACATCGACGTTGTTGGCTCCAGCAAAAGAGTTCAACATTGGTCCCAACTTTGCAGTGATGTCACCAAATTTCTCTAGAAGCTTGGATAATGTAGTTGGTAGTTGTAAAAATCTTAAAGTGTGACCTGTTGGAGCTGTATCGAAAATCACAGTATCGTAACTGTCACCCTCATCTTTTTCTTGGTTTTTAATGTGTTTCATAACTTCCATGAAGGATAAAGCTTCATCGATACCTGGAATTGACCCTGTCAACTCTGATAAAGCGCCACCTTGAAGAAGATCAGAAAATTCCCCGGAACCTCCTTGGCTGTTGGCAACAGCCATGTCATTCATATCTTTTAATGCAGCGGATGGATCAATTTCCATACAAGATAAGTTCGTCATGCCGGTAACTTTTCTGGCGTCCTTACCAAACTTCTCACCGAAAGCATCACTTAAGTTATGTGCAGGATCTGTGGAAATCAAAAGGAATTGTTTGTTTGGTTGAGCCAATGCCATTTGAATGGCAATAGAACAAGATGACGTGGTCTTACCAACACCACCTTTACCTCCAACAAAGATCCATCTATGGGTGGTTGAGGTAATCAAAGATTCCAAACTTGGTTCTACTGTTAAGTCCATTTTTCTCAGGTGTATCGACTTGATTTATATTCGTTCTAATTGAATCAATGCAGAACCCAAATTATATCAATTTTTCTTTTCGCCACTCCACTTCTGTTAAATTCGTAGAATAATTCGTTCTATAAAGAAGGGAACCTTCATCTCATACACATGCAGTAAAGCATAAATCATTATACACGGTGTTGATATATATCACGTGCCCAATATATCTATATAGTTATGAACCTCTCGCAGAACCTCTTTCGACAATGTAGCGTTTCTTGGTTATGGGTTTGAACCGATAACATATCCCTTAGTTATAATCAATAACACTAGCTCAGAATAGCAGGAACCATAATATAAATTTTCATTTGTATTCTCCCTTTTCATGCATTGAACTGTCATTTAACAAGACTGAATCAAAATAGAAAAAGGCTCGTAACCCAAACTTGGTGAGAAGGAAGAGTTGCAGAATTGTTAAGAATAGTAACCTAAGGTGTGTATTTCAGCATCTAAACAGTAATTAGAGCAAATACAACATTGGAGAAAGATATGTCGGAGCTTACACCAGAGGAAGAAAGAGCTAGAAAACTGGAGGAAGCTAAAAAGAGGGTAGAGGAGTTGAAGAAGAAGAATAAGAACAAGAAGAATAAGAAGAAGAAGGAAAAGGCATTGACTGAAGAGAACACTCCAGCCACCACACAAGAGAACACACCAGAGGTCGAGACAACCGAAGAAACCCCTGTGACAGATATTGAACCAAAGGAAGATCAAGAAGCAATTGAAAATGAGAACTCCACTGAAGTTACTGAGTCTGAATCGAAAGATAATGAAGAGCCTGTAGTAGCTGAAGAGGAGAAGACTGTCGAAGTTACTGAGTCTGAATCAAAGGAGAATGAAGAGCCTGTAGTAGCTGAAGAGGAGAAGACTGTCGAAGTTACTGAGTCTGAATCGAAGGAGAATGAAGAACCAGTGGTAGTAGAAGAGAAGAAGGTAGAATCGAAGGCTGAAGAAACGTCTGAAGTCGATGATTTGTTCAATGAAGGAGGTGACTTTTTAGCAACTATCGAGGAGAAGAAAAATGCAGACGAAGTTGAGCAATTACAGGAAGAGGTGTCTAAGCTAAAAGATCAGATTAAAAAACTGAAGTTTATAAATATCGATCAAGAAAGTACCATCGAAGAGCTTCAAGAGCAAATAACCCTCTTAAAGTCCGAGGTTAATGAAAAAGATACACAATTAAAATCTACACAAGAAGAATTAGTTGCCTCTAAGCAGGAAGTTGAAAACTTAAAGCTGCGCAATGTGTCTCAACAGCCTTCAGTGAACTTCTCTTCTTTCAGCAGACATTCATCGGATAGATTCGAGTCTTCTTACTCACAGCCCCAAGTTACAGCTGTTGATCCAGCAATGCTTGAAAAATGGAAGAACTGGAATGTCGATATGACCAATTGGAGATCGATTGGTGTTGGTCCAGTGGTAGAATTTTAATAGTGAATAGAAAATTGCTGTCATACACAAAAGAATACAATTATATATATCAATATGTATATTCAGTAATCCAATCCATAACGACCAGTGCTGAAGAAATAAAGGTGCAAATTCTCGAAACCAATAACAGCTATCTATATACATGAAAATCGGTGCAGAAATAATTCTTGAGGAATGGACTTAAGTGCTTGAGCCGTCGAAATCAAAAAGTTTAAAGATTAGGCTTATATTTCCTAGTCGAGTTATGATGAAACTAACCACAACAAACCCTTCGATTCATGCAGTTGAGAGAAATTGAATGCAGAAGGTATTACTCTTTATCTGATCCTGCACAATAATTCACCACCAAGCTTCTTGGCAATGGCATCATTAATATCCATGATCTCATTCCCACATCTCACAAGGATAAGTTCACCTGGAGCTAAAGGCTTAACCAATCTGACAGAATTACCAGAACATAGCTTCCTCATATCATGTGGATCCAGGTTGATTTTTAAACTTGGTTTTGATATCAATCTGCAACTTGAAATAACTGGTTTGTTCTCTCTGTATTTTAGACCCAACCATAACTTTCTTGTAGATATGTTATCTGGTGTTACCTCCACAGGTGTGATGTCTGGACCTTTAGTAGAACCCCGTTGTAAACTAGACAAGAACCCATTCTTGTACAAATTGTAAGCGAAGTTCAAATGTAGTTTTGTATATGGAATAGCAGTTAATCCAACTCTTGCACGAGAGCAATTTTGTAAATGCGCACACACATTACCCAAGTTAACTAATGACATTGTCGCTGCTATGACACCAGGCCTACACAGATGGGAACAAACTCAACAAAACTCTTACTTCAACCCGTCACTAGTAGATTCGAGTCTTTCAATTGTGCTTCGTTATATGCATTGATTAAAAAAAATTTTGGATGCTAGTTTAAATCAGTACACCACATAGTTAACAACCTAAAGTCTCTATAAAAATACAACCACTATATACAATAACGATGACTTTTTTTCTGTGCACTCTGCCCATTTAACTCTAGCGACTTGTGGCTACTGGATTGATATATGATCAAGATCAATTAAGCCTTGATCAGGATCTTTCTTCTGTTCTTTTTCTTTTAGTGCCTTTTCTCTCTTTTATGTAAAGTCTGTTTTCTTTATATTTCCGAGAAATCCTTTGAAGATCAACACTTCATTAACTTAAAGCTGTTTAATATTCTCCGGTTTAGGTAGTTAAGTGTGGTTGCAGAGAATCATTTAAGTAAGTTCGCAAGGTACATACATACAGTCGAACAGCTAGTTTCTATTCTAATATCTGAAATAACAAGGAATGTTTGCTCGTACGCTCCCAAGATGCTTAAGATCTCCAGTTGCACGTAGAATGCTTTCTACCAACATAGACAAATCAGAAGCTGCACCAAGTTTCAAGACCATTTTCCTTGTGGGTATAGTTGGTACAGCTATTTTTGTGAAGGCTGTGGAATCCTTAGAGCAAAACAAACCAAAAACTACTTTCACACCATCAGAATTTGATACTGTTATGAGTGGCTTGAGAAGAAGAGTGGCTATCTTTGGACAAGAGGACTTAGATTTACATTGTATACGCAGTGGGACACCTTTGAAGAAATTGAAACTGTCTAAGGAGGCTAAAATTATAAGACCATCGGAGGTCGCTGAATTTTACAGAAATAAGAGCGATGACAAGTACTATGCTCTCTTGAACGAGATATACGAAAAGGAAGGTGAATCGTACATGAAACACTTACCAAAAGGTCTAAATGTTGAGATAATAGGCAGATACATGAGAGACAATTGTAAAAAGGGCGATACCGTGTATTTATTAGACTTCCCAGAGAACATCAAGGATGCTATCAAATTTGAAAATGAAGTCTCTGTTATCGATAAGGTGATTGTTCCTAAATCCTCCTCCGATGACGAGGTCTCCCAATACTTTAAAACAGTTAACAAAGTGGACACAGTCTGAATATACAGGTTAGTGACGCTATCGTATCCTTGTTAATAGTTTGTAAATAAAACACACATGCACATATATTTATCCATATATATATATATATATATATATATAATATCAAGACTACTAAGCAAATATATGTCATTTTTTTGTGCTTGTAAACTGTCGGAAACCCATTACATTCTCAATTTCAGAGTTTGTCTTTTGCACTTCTTCATTCCGTTTAGAAGATGCAATTTTCGGTTTCTTTGTTATATTCAACCTACGTGAAGGAAGAGTGTTATTTTTAATAAAAACTGCAACCGACTTATGAAACTGTGATCGTACCTCATTTACTGGAACTAAGTCATTGTCCCTTGTATCTGTCAATAGTGGCTCATTAAATACACTTTCGAATTTAATGGAGTGTGTTTTATGATTCAAATGATTTACAAACTGTAGTGTATCCTTAAATGTTAAATCACAGAGTTCACAATAAAAACCGAATTGCTTCCCCTTTTTATGTTCGCTTAACGCTGCAGACAAAGTCCTTTTGTTCAAATCTCTTTCATTATATTCTAAGAGTTTGTTGAAATTTGTATATCTATCCTTTAATACCTTCAATTGTTCTTCATCCAATGACGATAGATGCGATTTTCTATCAGATGAATTTAAAGATTGGGCAGCGTATTCTTCACGGTCCCATGTCCTTCTGCCGAATGACATATCCGTATTTCAATGTAGTGACTGATAATGTCCTAAACTTTCTATTGTTTTGAGCTCTTAGAAAAAGAGACAGTGATATACTTGTTACGCTTCCGATTTCTTTCTGTTCAATAATAAAATCTATAGCCATTCATTTACTATTCGCAAATACCATGAGTCTCATCGTACAGAGAGAATATAAACAGCAATATTAAATATTATAAGCTGAACAGAAAGGCTTCCACTGGATGTCTCAATCATCTCACAAATTATCAGTGCTTCCACATCTAATAAAATGGATACCAAAGAACCCAACAGCCGTCAAGAAGGTAATTTCCTTTGATCTCGATCACACAATTATAAAGCCTGTTCAAGGAAGGTTTAGCAGAACGTCTGATGACTGGCTATTCATGAAATATGGAGAAATAGATACCTTAGAAAAACTGTCCAATTATTTGAACGCTTCCCCCGACTTGCATTTCGTACTTTTCTCTAACCAAGGTGGAGTTGTTAGCGAACCAAAGACTACAAAGAGTTGCATAAAACATGTAGATAAAATTAATAAGATACTGAAACACATATCGGATATTGATTCTAATCTTTGTGACCGAATTTGGATATATTGTGCTACTAAGAAGCCAGCATCATTGTTTGGTAAGACAAAGTCAACAAAATCATCGAATAAAGTAAACAAGATAACGAAGAACAATACCGATACAGCGACAAAACAGAAAATAATTGACGGGAGAATCATAACCCCCGAATTGTTTGATATTATGAGGAAACCAAATCGTGGAATGTTCGACGAGTTCATTAAAGATGCTGGAGATGGCGCTGATTCCATCAGCGTGTCATTTTATTGCGGTGACGCAGCTGGTAGGCCCAACGACTTTAGTGACAGTGATAAGGCATTTGCAGACACCATTGGTGTACCTTTCAAGTTACCAGAGGAATTCTTTAGGTAGAATTGTTATGTTTTTACACATACGTATATATATGTATATAAATTCGCGTATCAATACAATACAGCAGCTTTCTCAAAGAGTTGCTCTACAACACCGTTTAGTTGGTTGATAAGCTCTAATGACGAATCATATGTAGCATCTTGTTGAGGAGTATCATAGATGTACAACCATCCGTTTCCTTGGTCAAGGACACCATAAAATACTTTATCCAAGATCATTTGTGACAACTTTCCTTCAACTTGTTGAGCATCAAGCCCAATGATTTTAGAGATATGCGATACTTCCACACATTCGAATGGTTCGATGATCTTACATAGGTTAGATTCAAGAAGTGTGTCGTATAATGCGTTGAAATGGGATCTGATGAGTTCATCGCCCATCAATTCTTCCTTATAAGTTGTCATGGCGGTGTTAAACTCCAAAAGAGATCTGTTGTTATATGCCTCTGCAACTGCCTTCATGGCATCAATGCCACGACTCTGGTAGGTTTCCTTTGTATATTTTGCATTTAGTATTGTTTTAACGTCGTCGATTAAATTCAACATAATTTTGGAAAGAAGCATATACTTCAACACCTGACATGCCTTATCAAAAGTGTTTGGCCCTGTCTGGCTATGGAACGCTTCAAACGATTCGAAAAAGTATGAGTACGCAGTTTTATAGTCCTTATCCTCACAATGCAATATACCACTCATGAGATCTAGCTCGGCCATCGTCAAAGTTGGACAGTAGATAGAGTTTGCCGACGTCCTTGCACTCGTTAGCGAGGCCTTCGACTTTGCCATATTTCTGAGCTTGTGGTATACCTTACATTCCAACAAATGAACCTCAAGCAAAGACGTCTTGTCGTCCAACTTCTTGAACTGACGCAACAAGTCGTTGATCAATTGAAGCGATTCGTTGTAGTGTGTTTTTTGGTAGTACAAAGTGGCTAATCTGATCGACAAAGAATGTTTTAAAAAGATTCTCTTCTCCTTAGAGGCAAAGTCTATGGAATCCTGACAGATCTTGATCTGGGTATCTAACGAATCTGGAATCATATCGAAATCGTCAAGCAATGCCCTTAGAACCTTGGCAATCTTCGATTTCGCCAATTTCATCATCATATCACGCGAACGAGGCACAAGATCGGCAAGTTTCTGCGATTGGCCAGTTGTCCCATATATAGTACCCAATTCCAAAATGGCCTGCTCCTTCTCTTGCGCTTCCTTCGTGTTAACTGGCCCATCTGCAGCACTCTCTGTTGCTAATAGCGCCAAAAACTGGGCTTCCGCCTTTTCATAGTCCTTCTTGGCCAAATACTTCCTTCCTTCTTCCAATGTCATACTGAAACGGTAGCTAGTATAAATAAGATTAGTTTCCCCCTTTCCAATGCTTTATCCTGCAACAGACTGGTTTCTAAAGATTCCCTCTAGTGTTCTCTTTTCTCTGTTCTACTTCTATGTGGTGTTTTGCCACCTTATATTACATTATATATTATTATTATTATTATATTGTAATATTACAATTCGTGAAATTCCATATCATAAAGTACCACTGCAGAGAGTGAGCGAGCACTTAACATATACATGTAAAAAAAAGGTCAAAACAAAAACTGAAAACTTCCGTGCACGTGACATACAAATAGATCATCACTATACACGGGTACAAATCACCTGTTTGTGTGGTGTGCGGATTGCAAGCTGCTGGCTGATTCGTATGACACGATCATAAATCTTCTTTTCTGGGTATCACGTGAATCCCACCCACACCAAAAAAAAAAAAAAAAAAAGTTCCAAAAATTTACGTATGGCGCGTCCGTCGCTCTGGTGCTTCCTATAATTATAGCACATACATTCGATCGATCTTCAACATTGTTTTTATTTTTTTATATATACATGTTTCGGGGAAAACCATGGATAGATTTTGAAATATTACATTATATGTACGTGTTCGCAACGAAAACAGACAAAGCGAGAGTTGAAAAGCTGGCATCAATTTGTAGCTCTAACTTAGAATCTTACTGTATTGCTTAACTGAGTTTTCAATCCAGAGGATCAAGAGTGATTGATTGGTTGGTTGTTGAGTTTTTTTGTGAGCTTGTGACTATTATCCATTGTGTGGAAAATAGCGTAAACAGCACAAAATGAGCAAGACTAAGACAATTGAGAAGGATTCGGAGGCCGAGAAGCCTCAATGTGTTCTAGATGCCAATAGTGTGGGGGAGATTGAGGTCGAGAAAGGTCCATTAAGACCCTATTTGGTGAGTGAACCTCCAAAAAACCTAAAAAATCTTCGTACCATCACTTCTGGTAAAGAACGTTTGGCAGTGATTGTTTTGGCTTTCATTTCCACTGCAGTTAGACTATGGGGGCTATCAAACCCAGACTCCGTGGTGTTTGACGAAGTTCACTTTGGTAAGTTCGCTGCTAAGTACATCAAGGGTATTTTCTTCACTGATGTGCATCCTCCTTTGGCCAAAATGCTTTTCGCTGGTGTCGGTTCGTTAGCCGGGTTCACGGGTGACTTCGAGTTTGATGACATTGGATTGGCCTTCCCTGAAACTACCCCATACTATGCTATGAGACTTTTCTCGGCCACTTTGGGTCTAGCCACTGTTTTGTTGATGTACTTCACTTTACGCTCTTCAGGTGTTAGAATTTCTATTGCATTTATCGCTGCGCTCATGTTCGCTGTCGAAAATTCTTTCGTGACCATCTCTAGATACATTCTTTTGGATGCCCCATTGATTTTCTTCATCGCAGCTGCCGCATACTCTTACAAAAGATACGAAATCTACCCTACCGAATCGTTCAATTCCTACAAAGCATTGTTGGCAACTGGTGTCTCATTGGGTTTGGCCGTCTCTTCCAAATGGGTTGGTCTATTCACAATTGGCTGGATTGGTGCCTTGTCCGTTCTTAAACTTTGGTTTGATATCGGTGACTTGAAGAAACCAGTTCAAAAGACTCTGAGACATAGCGTCATTAAGGCAATTTTATTGCTAGTGACCCCAGCTGTCTTGTACATGATATTCTTCCAAATTCATTTCAAAAGTTTGATCTTCAACAGTGATGGTGCTGGATTCTTCTCTTCTGCCTTTAGAAGCACTTTGATTGGTAACACAATTCCAAGTGACATTCCAGCCGATGTTGGTATTGGCTCTACTGTATCTATCCGTCACACTGGTACCATGGGTGGATATTTGCATTCTCACAAGCACATGTACGAAACTGGTTCTAAGCAACAACAAATTACACTATATTCTCATTTGGACTCCAACAATGATTGGGTTATCGAATTATACGACAAGCCAGAAGTCATTCCAGACACTTTCGAAGGCTTGAAAGATGGAACAAAAATCAGATTGAGACACAAATTGACCGACCGTAGATTACATTCACACGACCACAAACCACCTGTGTCCGAATCCTCTGATTGGCAAAAGGAAGTGTCTGCATACGGTGCAGAAAACTTTACCGGCGATGCTAACGATGACTGGATTGTTGAAATCGATAAGGATGCTTCGGCAAAGGGCGAAGCCCAAGAATATGTCAAGGCTTTGGAAACCAAATTCAGATTGAGACATGCTATGACTGGTTGTTTGCTATTCTCCCATGAAGTTAAATTGCCAAGCTGGGCTTATGATCAACAAGAAGTCACCTGCGCTTCTTCTGGTATTCCAGAATTAACCTTGTGGTACATTGAAAGTAACGAAAACCCATTACTACCTGAAGATGCTAGAAGAGTATCCTACAAGACTCCTTCGTTCTTGGAGAAATTCATTGAATCTCATCAAAGAATGTGGCACATCAATAAGAATCTAAAGGACCATCACATTTACCAATCCGATCCTTCTTCATGGCCATTTTTGCTACGTGGTATCTCATACTGGGCTCAAGACCACAAACAAATCTACCTTCTAGGTAATGCTGTCTTATGGTACGGTGCTACTGCGTTTGTTGGTATTTTTGTTTTGATAATCGTCGCAGAATTATTTGCTTGGCAACTCGGAAAGCCAATTCTACAAGACAAGGATGTGTTAAATTTCCATATTCAGGCAGGCCACTATTTGCTAGGTTGGCTATTGCATTACGCTCCTTCCTTTTTGATGGGCAGACAACTATTCTTGCACCATTATCTACCTGCTTATTACTTTGGTATTCTAGCTTTCGCCCATGCTCTCGAAATTATTGTCGCATACGTCTTTAGATCCAAGAAGCCTGTTGGTTACGGTATTGTGTTGTCAATTCTTGCAGCTACTACTGCTTTCTTCTGTTTCTACAAACCACTAATTTATGGTACCCCATGGACCAAAGACCTATGTTTGAAGAGTCAAAAGCTTGGAAGTAACTGGGATTACAACTGTCACGCATTCTTTGAAAATTACGAAGACTATAAAAGTTTGGCTACCAAAGTCTCAAACAATGGCGTTTTACCATCAAAAACTGCAGTCGCAGATGCTGATGGCGATCCAACTGCGAAGCCACAACACGAGGAGCCTAAGTATGACATTGATGAAATCTTAAAAGACGAAAAACCTAAAAGATTTGTGGACGAAAACGGGAGGGAATTATCCGAAGAAGAAGTTAAGTCAGCCCTCGCAAACGGTGGTGCCATTCAATCTGTAGAAGAACACTTTGTGTAAAGTTAGAGAATGGTTTAGCATCGTAAATACCCATTTAAATCATTATTATCTTCACTCGTCATAGACGTTTTTAAGTTAAGCTATACATATAAACTCATAAGCAAAGAGCTTTCAGAGATGATCTAGTTCGTAGAATTTTGTTAGTCTATATTAATAACAGATCTATAAATTGTTATTCTATTGCAAATCTAATCCTCTATTGTGAATGTCGCGTGATGTCTAACTTTCTTATTTCTGTATCCTATAAACAAAGTTAGTAAGGATAACGAGACAGCAAAAGCACCCCACAACTGAGTTACATGGAATGTGTGAATATAGCAACGTACACCTTTGATGCATGAATTTTGGTCAGGATCCATATGAGCAGCAAGATCTTTTGCCAATACAGAACTTAATGCTTTGACTGAGATGATACCGCCCGCAGTACTCAACCCCCATATGGTACTGAACCCGTCAGTCCCAAATGAATCTGCAATTATAGCAGGAAAAGTGCCGAAGGTCATTCCAAAAGAAAATCCGAATAATATGGACGAGAAAGAGATATTGTGCAAATTGCTTACTGTAGTAGATGTGTTTGGGTTTAAGGAAATAAGTTTTCTGGACGCTAAGATACTTAACCCAGCAGATAAAGCGATGACCCACAAACGCTGAGCCTTAAACTTCTTCACTAGCACATCTGAAATCGGTCCAGAGACCAATCTACCGCAGAATGACATAATCGAAATCAATGACACTTGAAGGGATTGGAATTCTCCTTGATTATATTTCTGCGGATCATCACTCGATTGGATCTGTGTATTCACTACGAAACCAACAGCAAATATGTACATCTGCCCAATACCTTGTAGAGTGGCTAATGTCAACAGATAAGCAAAGAATCTTGGTTTCAATAGCGTTTTAAGCACTGGATGCGATTTCCAAATACTGACCGAAGGAGATTGATTGACAGAGACATTTAGTTCCTTGCTTGAATTAGTTTGTACACCTGCTTGGGTTGTCGCGGTACTGGTTTCTACTACAACACTAGTATCTGCCAATAGACAAGAGTTCTGATTTGGTTCCTCGATTAATGATGGTCTTCTTTCGTTGTTTGTTACGTCAATTGTGAAACTAGTTTTTCTTGGCACGTTTGGTCTAATGTGATGGGGTAGCAAAGCACTATCACTAGGTCTGGCTTTACCAATACCCCAAAATTGTAAAGAGCCCACCAAATCTTTGGTCCAAGACGAAACTGAATCACTTCTTTTCCACGAGGATAGGGATGAAGTTGAAGGAGTTGATGCCGTTAGAGTAAAGCTCTTATAGTTATTGCTACTGGAAGATACTGAGTTG
Organism: Kluyveromyces marxianus DMKU3-1042; assembly: GCF_001417885.1. Lineage (NCBI taxonomy): Eukaryota > Fungi > Ascomycota > Saccharomycetes > Saccharomycetales > Saccharomycetaceae > Kluyveromyces > Kluyveromyces marxianus. Next base: position 1,346,816 of record NC_036026.1, read on the forward strand.
CGCTTTCCATTCAACACATCGATAGGCTTCGAATGGTAACTCTCTTCTTGGATAGCGGAAAAGTCATCATCCTGTGGCACAGGTGGTGCTTCAATAACCTCTACTATAGTGTTTTTGGTATCAGGTTCCAATGGTGATAATATTCTTAACGTGAAGCACCCTACAATGGCCGTCGACGTGCATACAATGGTTAAGAAGAGGAAAACGGACTGCATATCGTTACCAAATACATGCGAACAAAATGCAGAGAATACTAGTCCCGAGAGAGCATATTGGGATATAGGGAATGCACCGGCTGCACCCCTGTGGTTTGGGAAATTTGCCGTACAACACTTCATTGCTGCGTAAAAAGAGCATATGGAACCAAAACCAACCATGACTAATGCCGCACAAATGAGAAATACATTTCCATATTCATGACTGTAGCAGAAATACAAAGTCGAATATGCCATGAAAGTAAGCGCTGCTCCTACACCACTCGCCAAAGCAGGCGAATGATCAATAATCAAACCTGCCAAGAACCCCATTGCACTCATCCCAACAGACATCGCCAACGAAAAATCGCTCGACCTTTCAATGTTTAGGTGACATCTTTTCAACAATTGAGGAGCATAGAAACTGTACAGATATGGCGTCCCTGCCCCTAAAGCAACAACATTAGCTCCAATGAAAATGGCTGCCAATTCGTATTTTCTCGAGCTCATCGTGTAATATTCAGATTTGCTCTATTAACCCACGTCCAAGACAATACCAATCGAGCTACTATGTTGCTTTCACACTACCCATACGATCGAAGCTTTCACTTGGTTTGTTTTCAGCAAGATTAATCGTTAAATATCGCCTTAAGATCTTTCTTTCCTCTTTCTACTGCCTTGTTGCATATATATATATATATATATATAGATATGCTACTAATTTAATTTCGGGTTTAAAATTCGTAAACAAACCGAGGCGATAAAGCTTTGAATTGATAAGAAAAACATGGGGTAATCCGGAACCGTTGGCATGGAAAGGTTATGCAAGCCAAGACAGGAAAGTACAATGTGTTTTCTAAGCTGTCCGAATTAACAATTTACTGTGGGCAAGCAAGACGTAGGTTTGTGCTCCCTGTCAATACCGTGAATTGCCGCATACACATGCAAAACACACACGCACATTTATATATAAATATATAGAAAGCATGTGCATTTAGATGTGTCATAGAAGTAAGTAATATTGTAAAATTAGCAGTTCCAAGCACGAGCCCCGGAAATGGGCCTCCGTCGAATATGATGCTAATATCATTGCCGGTTCAGTCCCAGGAGTTGTTAGCTAGTAGCTGGTAGCTAATAACGCTCCTATTATACAACTATATTACAAAAAAATAGTCAGTAAAAGGAAAGCTCCAACTGATCCCCGTCCACAGACCCAACATAGAGAGGCCTGTGAATGTATTAGAGCTCGTTTCTGAATAATAGAAGCTTACCTACCCATCGATTGTCCTTACGGAAGAGTTTTGTCCTCAATTGCCTGTAGGTATAGCTTCCACTGTCATTAGCAAAGAGCAAAAGATGTTTCTTTTATATTAGCAAAAAGACGTCAACCGCACGCAAATTAAGGGTGCAGACATCGACGGGCAGCAGGGAAGACTACGAATACTAATTGTTGTGGTCCAGCGTGGATGTTGCTCAGCACTGATTGCCGATGTATAGCTATCCCTATTATTCTAGGGTTCTACTCTGACAGCTCTAGACCTTAATGGCAAAAGTTGCTTGATGCCACAGGACTTCAAACAAGAATAAGGTAGTATATATATATATATACAGACACTGCGTGATTAAAACATTTCCCGAGAAGATTGCCATTGGTTAAGTTTCTAAACAGAAGTTAGACTTTGAATTTGTTCCATACTAACTAAGAAAGTACTTACTTCATTTGAGTAACGACTGCGTTTTAACAAGCAAGAGCAATGAAGTTTAGTAGTGCCTTGATATATTCTGCTACTGTCTGTCAGGTAGTTTTTAGTAAGAACGTTTTTGATAACTGGTCTAGTGATGATATTTACCAGTACTTAAAGGATAGTGGAGACACTGCTAAGAAGGACGTGGGGAAGTCACTAGATGAATTGAAGTCTTATGCGAGCCAAAAATGGTCCGCAGATGCTCAACCAAAGCCTTGGTGGAAGGTTTGGCCTGATGAGAAAAAGGATGACTGGTGGAACTTCAACACAGAACCTTCAACTTCTGAATCTATTTCGAACTGGTTATTCGACACCTGGTCCGAGTCTGATTTGAGGAAAGTGTTGAAGAATGCCGGAATCCATTACGAACCGGACACTCCATATGAGAAGTTGAAGGACACAGCCAAGACAAATTTCGACAGAATCTCTAAAAAAGTCGGCAGCTCTGGATACTACCCAACCGAGTCCTACTTTAAGCAATGGGACGAATCCGACTTGAAAGCTTGGTTAGACAAGAATGGTATTTCTTACGACCATAAAAAGGCTAAGAAGGATGATTTGTTGGCGCTTGTGAGAAAGAACATCTACAAGGCCTCTCAAGTTTACAATGAGGAGAGGTTAAGTACTTTGGAATCGTTGGATTTGGCAAAGAAACAACTGTTTGACAAAACGAACAAATTGAAGAGTGATGTTTTCGATTCTTGGTCTACGGATGATATCAAGAATTGGTTGGAGTCACACAAGATTAACATTAAAGAAAGTGCTAAAAGCAACCGCGAGCAATTAATTGCAACCGCTAATAAGCACATCAATTTGCTTGAAGATGACATTAAGTGGTATACCGACTACTCAAAGTCCAAGGCATCTGCTTTGTTGACTAAGAGCACTGATTCAGTCAACTCGGTTTGGGAATCTTTAAAGAACAAGGTATATGGGGCTTATTATGACGACAATGTCATCAACGATACATTCTTGGTCGGCGTGCAGAATTGGCCAAAGAGGAGATTGCAAAACTTTTTGGATGCTCGTGGTGTGAAGTACCACATTCTCTCCACGAAGTCCGAGCTCTTGAGGTTGGTGTACGAAAATCGTAACAAGCCATTGAAAAAGTGGGAAAACGCTTTGGATGACGCCAAACACTGGTGGAACAAACAGACAATTGTCAACAAAGCAAAGAGTACTAGCAGTGGTATTCTGAATAAGGTTTCTGACTACGAAAACTCTGCTGTAAATGGTCTCCACCGCTCCTTTGAATCTATGTCCAATAGTGACTTGGTGGAGTACCTAAAAAGCTTCTCTACAAAACCCTCAGAATTAAGCAAGCTAGATAAAGATCAGTTGGTCCAAAAGGCTAAGGACAACACACAATGGTTCTTTGGAGTTGCTGAAAAGCCTTGGTACCAAAAAGCGGCTGATAACACTGTCAACTTTGCTAAACGTGCCTACGCATATGTCAGGCCATGAACACACTTACACTCTTCCTTTATTTACTCTTTAGACCTAACAATCGAACGAAACTTTTAAAAAAAAAAGCCCAACAATCGAATGAATTGCCAAGACTAGAGACTGGTTTACCACTTAAGGAGAACTTCGTTATAGGTTTCCCCTGACGAACACCTCACTTAGTAAGTAGTGATGATTTACTTAACGTATGTTTTCTATGTATTATGTATATGACACACCAAACTCTGTCGAAGTCTTTTAGAACAGATCTTATTCAAAACTGACGTTAAAAAAAACTCAAAAATTGGAAGCGAAAATCAAACCTTCTTCCTCAGAAACACACATACACATACACCTATTCAGATTTACACTAAACAAAAGCCAACCACTATCATACAGCCCTTCTCTCCTTCCTTCTCTTGTTTGTCCTCGCTGTAACAGCACTGACGCCTGTCACTGAACTTCGGGTCAGAATACATTATAATCATCATTCACGAACACCATATCACCAAAAATTTTTCTTTTTTTTAAGAACGGTAAAAGTAAGCTCATCTAATATTTGAAGCTATAAAACAAATACATATGTAATTTGGTTGAACAGTAACCTTGGGGAACAAGGGATAATTCTAAAATATAGACTTTGAATCAGTAATTGGTCAATCGAGTTTATTTTCTATTCTAACAACTTCGATAATTCAAATACAAGATGGCTAAATACGCTTGGTACACTAGAGTCACTGATGCTGCGCATCGTTTAACGGTTTTGACCCTCCTTGGTGGTACTCTTTACATGGGAGGTGGACTTGTATATACCTTGTATCAGAACGGTAAGAGATACGAGGAGGAACAGCTTAAAGCACAACAACAAGGGGACCAAGGCTCGAATACTGCTCCTGTAAATTAGGGCAGGATCTTTCATGATTACAACAATAACGATTCACGTTTTGGGGCTCCAGGCTTTCACATCTATCCCACAAATGAACAAAAATAATGTCATAATTGCCGGTTAGAACATGAAACTGCAGACATTTGCGTTGGGATACTATTCTTTTCCCCAACTTTCCATTGCAGCAATAACTTGTATATAATAGCAAAATACTTTCTTCCATACCGCTGTTTAACGGTTTTATTTTATCCTATTTAATGCTCATTAGAGCAAAGACATAGTTAAATACGCTTTTTACTGACACGTACTAGTATTAAAACGAGCGTGATTAGTTTTGTTGCGTTGTCTCTTTTTCCGGGGCAGCCACTTTGTGCTTCTTTGCATCATCACTGGAATGAACGGCAGTTGTTTTACGCTTCTTTGCCTTTGATTTTACCTTAGCCTTTCTGCTGTGTGAGAGCTTCTGGTCTACCAGTGATTGATAACGCTTTTCTAGTCTCTCAATATCTTGAGGATCTGACGGATTTATGATAACCACGTTACTTGGACCATAATGGGCCCCGCAAAGGAAACATTCCGTGTTTTTGTCCAGTGAATTCAAAGTGTTCACATGCCCGCAAATATCGATATAGGCTGACTTCCTGCGACCTCCCAAGACAAGATCCGTAGTATCTGAGTCTATATCTGATAGAGTGATCCCGATGGCGCCGTTTTCGAGTCTTCGAAGGTTTGTGATTTCTACTACATCTTTTCGTAGTCTGATATGCGAAAACGCGTCTATCATCACTTGTGTATATTCTTCCGCTTTATACTCTGGTTTCACCAAGAGCCATTCAAGAATTGCCTCCTTGTTAAATAGATTGCCTTTGTAATCGCTGAACAAAGGCGGTTTCAATGGCTGTCCCGAAAGTCGACAATTAGTCCAGCAGTACTCCGATTGTTTTCCCGTCCCTTCTCCACTGTTTTTCTCCTGCACGACTCTAATCCGCACATTCTTGTTTATAGACCCACCATCGTTACCCATTTTAGTAACTAACCTTCATATATGATTAATTGGCTGTGTACGCTGCTTCTATATTTCTTCTCTTTCGTTAGCTCATCTTGATGTAAAATGTGTCTTTATGCATGTCAGTTTGCATAACTGTGATTTCAAAATACAGTCAATGTTATACAAAAGTGAGAAATAGTACATAGAGAAAGGAGAGCTAGGAACTGAAACAAATGGAATGAAGCCAGAGGGCCAACTACAGTTTAGAGAATTTTGATTTTAGTAAGTTAGATAGGGTGATATATATATTAATGACCACAGCTCCACTAGCTTTCTTCAGAGTGAGATTTGGAGGAAGAAGAACACGACCCAGACAATCATTACCCGCACAAACAGACTACTTCTTGAAAAACGTTTAAAAAGGTGGCAAACAGTACTTCAGGTTAAAGCGAGCCCTATTATAAACTTGAAAGCATGACATTGAGAGAAGAGAGGAGCAGTTAGGAAGACAAAAGCGAGGCAATAACACTTTGATTTACCATATTCCGTAACAATGGCTGATAGATATTCGTTTTCTTTGACAACATTTTCACCAAGTGGTAAATTGGGTCAAATCGATTATGCTTTAGCGGCTGTCAAGCAAGGTGTTACGTCCTTGGGTATAAAGTCTACGAATGGTGTTGTTATTGCGACTGAGAAGAAGACATCGTCGAGTTTAGCCTTACCAGATACTGTGCAAAAAGTATCTCTAATAACACCGGACATTGGTGCCGTTTACTCTGGTATGGGTCCTGATTTCAGAGTGTTAATAGACAAGGCTAGAAAAGTAGCACACACCAACTACAAGAGAATCTACGGAGAATATCCACCAACCAAGATGCTAGTGTCTGAAGTAGCCAAGATCATGCAAGAGGCAACTCAATCGGGTGGTGTGAGGCCATTTGGCGTGTCAGTACTGGTTGCGGGGCATGATGAACACAATGGATTTAGTTTATACCAAGTGGATCCTTCTGGTGCATACTTCCCATGGAAGGCCACCGCCATTGGTAAGGGCTCATCAGCTGCCAAGACATTTTTGGAAAAGAGATGGAACGACGAGTTAGAACTAGAAGATGCCATACACATTGCACTCCTAACGTTGAAGGAGTCTGTCGAAGGTGAATTTAACGGAGACACTATAGAACTGGCGATCATAGGAGATGTAAATCAAGAGCTGCTAGGCTACCAGGGCGAACCTCGTGCAAAGGGTCCACGTTTCAGAAAGTTGACGCCACAAGAGATTAACGATAGATTGGACGCTTTGTGAAAACTTCACATACTCTCTCTCTCTCTATACGCGCATTCTTAATAAATTCTTTATTACTCATTTTATGCTATTCCGTTACCGCATTCCTATTTACCGAAAACTATGACGAGCATACAATGATGTAGGTCCTGAATCATGGATCGAACAAGTGCAATAATCTCTTTTTATCTTTATTTTCTATACATATATATCTTTAGTGTATGAATTGTGTATTAAGGAACCAATTTTTATTAACATTTGAATTTAAAACATTTAGTTAAATACATGTACAAACTAACACTATTTGAAAGGTGCCTTTAATGGATCAATCACAGTGCTTGCCTTTGTTAGAATTCTAGGCTTGATCATCTTTTGATGCGATGTTCTCGAGGTCCATTCTTGACCAAGTGGCATTCTCAATGATCTCTCGTATTGCTCCCGGCTCTCGAATGGGAACGGTACTGCTGAAGATTGATACTTCAGGTTCTTTTTGTTAACCTTTTCGTTTATTATAACATTTTGAAGGTTCTTATCTCTTCTTTTATCCTTTTCAACAACACCCTTGATCTTCTTAACGAATTTACGCTTTTTCTTCTTCTCTGCACCAGCACCAGCCCAGTCACCCCAACCAGGAAGTGTGACATCTTCTTCTTTATCATCCTCATCAATTGCAACCCTTCTCTTTTCTTCTTCGAATTTGGAAACAACATCATCACCAGCAAATGCCTCAGCAATCACATCCTGTTGTTTGAACATTGTCCGTACAGACTCCTCATTATCAGAGCCCCCATATGCATCTACTATATTTAGTGTGTTGCTATCTTCCAAGTCAAGAAGCACATCGTCATCCTTAGAAGATTTGGACTTCTTTTTGGACTGTTTGATCATTTCCTTTTTAATCTTATGAGCAGCCTTTGATGATTTCGAACTATCTTGGTCAACGACATGAACTTTAGTAGATTTTTTAGTTTGATTCTCATCATCGCTATCATTCAACCATGGGTTTGATGAGTCAGTGGCATCTTCATTGGATGAGTTAGTCTTCTTGGAGTTAGATTTAGATTTTGTTCCCGTTTGCTTTTTGCCGTCACGTAAACGGTTTACTAATGATTTTGATTGGTCTATTTGAACTTCTTCTGCTATTTCAGCATTTATTTTGACGAGTTCATCGCGGGATTCCTCAGTACCAGGGGTATATATTCTTCTACCTTGATTAATTGCAACATTTGCTTTGGCAATTTCATCATCACCAAATAGATCTGTATTCTCTCCATCTTGCATGCTACGTAGATTTTCCAATTGCTCTTTGTTTGCTTCTCTTTCTCTAGCCTCTGCATTACGCATGAATGCCATATTGAGAACACCAGTTTTTCCAATCTTTTCTCTTTTAGAACGCTCTTCTTCCGAATCTTCACTGTTATAATCCTTTTCTATCGCATCAAAATCTTCGTCTTCGCTGTCCTCCTTTCCATCCCTACCGAGAATCTTTTCTTTAAGTCTTTCACCTTGTCTTAGCATTTCTTCCATTTCCTCTCTGGTCTCTTTATCCTTGGTCATACCATGCTTGATCATATCCTTGGCCCATTTACCTTGAGTTTTGTGCTTCAAAGACATTCTTTCCTTGGCTCTTGCGATGTCATGTTCAGTGTCACTTTCATCAGATTCAATTAGCTCTTTATTTCTCAGTAGTTCTTTCTTCTTTATACGATGGTAAGCTTTAGACTTGATCTTTTTGATTCTCTTGGCTTTTCTTTCTTCTCTAAACATTAATTCTCTCATTAATCTTAGTTCTGCTGTTCTCTTCTTCATTTCTGCGGGAGACATCTTTGCTGTTTCTATTTCTTCGAACGTAGATTCCTTTAGAGGTGCTGCAAGGTCACTTTTTTCCAAAACTTCTGCAACTTTTGACTCGACTTCTGTTAGTGCCTTTGGTTGTTCTTTAATGAAAACATTTGACTCGTTATGTTGGACTTCCGGGTTTAGAGGGAAGGAAATGTGTTCAGCACGTCTTAATTGTTGAACAGCATCTTGCCATTTGTTCACTTCATCTTTAGAAATTTCATAAGCTGCTTTCCTTTCCAACCTCTGTTGGATTCTCTGTGGTAGAGGTACAGATAGTGCGCCCTGTTTCCCATCTCCGTTTAACAAATTGACTTTCTTCGAAATATTTGGATCGTCAACAGCGGCTAACATAGCAGAAATGTCAAGCTTATCTCCAGAAATATTTGTGGGTACAGCAAATTCGTTTTCTTCACCAACAGTAACATTTTCAAGTTTCTTAACTTGCTTCTTATCTTTGTCTTTATTGAGGAGCGACACAACACTCTTTAGTTCCGTGCCATCGTCTTCTTCATCTGATAGGCCTTCGAACGGATTTTCTTCCTCCAATTGCTCGCCCTCATCATCATCTTCGTCACTGCCACTACTAGAAAACTCAGAGTCAGATTCGCTGGTTTCTTTGTCAGAAAGGTTGTCATTTAAAGTTAGTTTAGAGTCCTCTGCGTTGTCTCCTTCACTGTCCTTCGTGGAAGATTTATCATCCATATCCCAGACAGCAGATAACGGTAATAACTCTTCCTCTTCAATAGAAGTGTATCCACCTTCGTCGTTCTCGGAATCATAGTACTTTTCAATCTCTTTGTTAGCCTTACGTTTATCTCTAATAGTCTGTGAAAACTTGGAATTAAACACATCGTAATCATCTTCTGAACCTAGAGCTTCATCAGAGTCAAGCTCTTCATCTTCAAAACTTTCGCTTCCTGACTCATCATCACTTCCCTTATTTGGGTTGATGATAGCTCCATGTCTACCGGATGATTCGATATCTGATCCACTATCATCACCTTCAATCTCTCTTCTCGCAATTTCAAGAGCCGAAAAAGCTCTTCTTTTGGATTGCTTCTTCGTACGGCCTGTATTTCTTGGTCTCTTAGCCATACTGTATATTTCCTGTGATCGCTACAGCTATCCTAGTATTGGTAAAACTGACCTCTAAACGATTCTATTCTTTAAAGCTCATCTCATCGCATCTTATAGCTCATCTCATCGCCTAAAATTTTCATTTTGTAAATATTTCATCTCAACCTTTATTACTGAACTTTCTTTTTCTGAAAAACCATTCTGTCTCATAGATTGAGGTCACATATATGTACTGAAAAAACAGAGTAGAGGGTATAAGCTTGATTTGTGATAGCAATGGATGTATCATCGATGAGGAAGACACATGAATTTAGCTTCATCACACCGAACTGGATTTTCTTGTAGATCGCAATATTTTTTTGGGATTAGTTTACCCTATCTGTAAACGATATAAAGATATTTATATATACATAGTATTAACTTTAGAGTGAGGGAACTATGACTTCTGAGCAGCAGCCATTTGTTCATGTTGTTTGATGGCTGCTACTCTCAACTGGTTCTCAATTGCTATGGATGATTGATTCTTTTCTTTAATAATATCCTGGATTTGAATGGATTCTTTGTTTAACTTCTCTACTTTCTTTTGATAGAACTCAATGGCTTCCTCCGCAGATTTGTCGACATAGTAGCCAGTACCAACATCTACCATAAATTTCTTGTTATCCTTGATCTTTCCTGTGACGTATAAGGAGCCGGAGAGTGGTACTAGTAGCTTTTGGTTTGCATTTTCTTCTCTGCTTACGGTCTTAATGTCTTCTATGCATTCTTTAAACTTCGAGCGAGCCATGTTAAGTGCTTGTAGGGATTGTGAGAAATGTTGTAGCTCTTGATCTATCTGCTGCTTCACAGCAGATAGCTGTTCTGGGTTCAATTGTGTTAGATCAACTGTAAATTAGCAATGGGTTACCATACGTGTTTTTGCTTGCGGTTAGTAATAATGAATAGATTATGGCTATTAACCCTAAGTCCTGAAGGATTTCATAAAACTTCTCTACGTACTTTTTTGAGACATATCAATCGCTGTCGCTCGCTTCTACTCTTCGCTTTTTCACCTTTTCGTCTATCTTACTTCAAAGCTAAATACTTTCAATTAACAACGAATGTTTTTAAAGGATTTCTACATTTTTCAATCTTAGCTGAAGGTTCTATAAAACATAATAAAGAAAGTAGTATGGTAACAGTGGTCTATTAGGAACTTTCGACTATAACGCTAAATATGGGAAATGTCTGATGATACAACTTCATTCGAAAGCATCCTAGCCAATGTCAGGAAAAGAAGAGCCGAATTTGAACAACCAAATTTAACACCGGTGCAGCAACAGCAGGGACTCGGATCACAACCCCAACCACAAGCTGTATCAAAAAATTCTACAGAATCCAATGCCAAATACACTAGTACGAATCAGGGGAGTAAACCTATAGTAAACTCGTTCAACCAGCAGCATGACGATTCTAATGGAAATAACATTATAATTCACAATCAAAGAAAAGCAAACACTAGTCAAACCCTAAATAATGCTGCTAGTGCTAGTAAGACCATGTTTGTGAGCTCTTCACAAACCGGGAATCCTCTATTGAAAAGTTTAGTCAACGTGAATTGGAGATATGTAAAGTCCACTCCAACCGCGCCAGTCAATTACGACTATCAGATAAGAGGACGGAATGTAGTATTTCTTTCGTTGAGGTATCACAAATTACATCCTGAATATATAGGGAAGAAACTACTACCATTTAGAAGGTCAGAAGGAAATATTTTGTTATGTGTTGTTGATGTTGAGAATTCAGAGGATATCCTAAGAGAGTTGAACAAAGTATGTATGTTTCAAGGGTTTACGATGCTTCTTGCTTTTTCATTCGAGCAAGCAGGCAACTATTTGACATTTATGAACAAGTAGCATTCATTGAGTGGGAATCTTTAGTAAATCAGTTCCCTTTTTGTTACTATCCTTGGTCATTTTTGCACTTCTGGCCCCAAACTGAATAGCTCGCTTAGGTTCGTCACTGATGAATTCAAGGCCTAGAAGATCTCTGGCCATGACTCTCAGTATATTTTTGTTTATCTTATAATTCAAGGGCAAGGAAACAGAGAAACGAATGACCTCTTCATCTAGGAAAGGATAACGAACCTCAACGCCGTGGTCTGAGATTACCTTATCATCTCTGTTCAAATTTCTATCATGGATTCCTTCGATTTGTCTCTGTAACTCGACGGTAAGTTCTTCTTCAGATTTATTAGCAAGTTTATGGTATCCTCCGTATAGTTCATCAGCACCTAGTCCACTGAATAAAACTATACCTGTTCTGTTATATTTTATTCTGTTTGAGCCTTCCATTACGTTACCCCTACCTCTAGAGGCAAAATAAAATGCTATAGCGATGGATAAATCCATCTCTGTGTTTTTAGGATAAATCAAGTCCACAACAGTCTCTCTCTTGGAGAGGTACTCTTCGTAAGGCACATCAACCTCGATTAACTTTATATTACAGCCAGGGTACAGTCGTTTTAACAACTCAGTAGATTTTAAAGCTAAAATTCTATCAGGTGAATCTGCTGGCATTTTACCCGTTCTAGGATTTTCAAATCCAACATTGAGTAACTCTATCACAGTATTTGTATTTCTTCGAGTTTTGATAAGCTGCTCGCATAATATAGCGGTGACGACTGAGCAATCTAAACCACCGGAGAACAAAACACTTATATTGTTATTTTCAAGATGCAATGGATGTATGGACACTACTCGTTGGTAGACAGCTCGATTGAGCTTGTTGTATAATTCTGATTTATAATATTCTAGATTTCTCAAGCCTTCGTCAACTTGGTCTGAAACTTTGAACGGATGGTCGTTTATACTTTTTGACACATCCAATGATCTTGTTTTCAAATCATATATATATATGACACCAGCCAAACAATCCGAAAAATCAGCACATTTACCACTTGTGCTTGTTATGTAGATATCTTTTCCATCAATTCTATAACTTAAACTTCTCTTTCCGACACTATCTCTACCAAAATACACTTTCTTTTCAACTAAATCAGTAATAGTGTAAGCGAACTCTCCATAGCATTTTCTAATGACATCTTCCACAGGCAATAGAGACAAAAGTGACATTATAAAAGCCGTATCATTATCTGACCCTTCATAATCTAATGTTTGATCATTGTACAATTCTCCATTATACTGGAGCACATATCGATCATTAACTAATACACTCTGCTTAGTAAATGGTGTCCTTAGTGAAAGTATGGAAGAGAAAAAGGTAGCATTGACATCTGACAAAGCTCTAAAAGATGCGTAATTTGGGCCTCTTCTAACAATGTAGGGAATTAACTTGTTGAATAGCTCGGTGCTGCTCTCAAAACATAGAGATTGGTTTAATGAACTGAGATGTTGCTCATCGTACTCTTGAAACTCATCATTTACTTCGGTAGATGAGCTGGGATCTCTAAAATAAGCTAAAATGCCACACATTTGGCGATATCGCTCAATATTATCAAATATCTGGTCAAAATACCTTTGTATAATAACCAAAACTTCGTATATTCGTATTTTTGGCTGGTGCTAGCAGCAGTTGTGACGATTCAATAGCTCATCGGATTTAAAAAATGAAATATATTAAACATTGGAAATATAAAACTTGGAAGTAAATAAACGCAAGGGTATATATAGGTTAGTGAAAAGCGATGCTCAACGTAAAGGGAACAACCAAATTGTTTTAAAGGATAATTCGGATCCATTAAAATTCGCCAGTGTTCTTGTACCTTGTGTTGGGCGACGGAGAAGCTAACTGAGGTAGTATTCTTTTTTATTTTTTGGTTGCATTATTTTGAGGTTTGAACATGGTCAGTCAGAATGAAAGCGTCCCAAAGACCGGTCTGCCATCTCATTCAGACATGGCTCTGAATAATGATGAAAAAGCTAATTATTATGACTTCCAATCCTTTCTTAATATCATGAGGAATCCAAAAGCAGAACCAATTGTAAAATACACGAAGTCATTTATAAGGAATTTCCTTACACAGAAGTTGAATTGGACCACTGCTGAACAGGAAAAGCTCATTAACGATTTTAAGTTGTTTATATATGATAAGCTAACTACAAATGAAGCATTTAAAGATCTAAGTGAATCTGAGTTGCAAAATGCCAAGGAAGGGATTGAGAAATTGGTGATGAGCAAACTTTATACAAGGTGTTTCTCCCCTTTGTTAATGGAAGATAAAAGATGTCTGGAGTCCACACATGAGCAAGATATAATAGACGATACAAAACTCAGTGAGAAGATTTTGGAATTCAGATTTCTCAAGCCAGAACACCTTGACATTCTTCCGAGTTTAATCAATGCAAAATTGATCAATTTCATCATGCTTTCGGGCAAAGAACTCTCTAAAATCAACAACTACCGTTCACCTAGAGACAAAATTGTGTGCGTCCTAAATTCCTGTAAAGTTTTATTTGGGATATTAAAACATAATAAAAAAGCAGATGGAGGCGCTGATCATTTCGTCCCGTTGTTGATCTTTACTCTATTGAAAAGTGACGTTGATTATCTGGTGAGTAACGTCCGCTACATCGAAAGATTCAGGTTTCCTGATTTCCTTACCGGAGAGAGTGCGTACTATCTAAGCACTTTACAGGGAGCTATAAAGTTTATCCTTGATATGGACAAAACCTCGATCAGCGTGCTAGAATCTGATGAAGAGTTCGAAAACAAATACAACGCTAACCAAGAAGAAATCAAGGTACTGAAACAACAGAAACGAGCAAAATCACAAGTTAACATTTTACAAGCTTCCAAAAATGAAGCCCCATCGACACATGTTATGTCTCCTTCCCCAAGCGGACTAATCCTAAAACCTCTCGACGATGCCGCAAATTCTGTTATATCGAAGATAAACGAGTTTTGGACCGCTACTACTTCTCAAGAAAGCCCTACAACTCCAACTTCCAACGGAGAAGATAATCAAGAGATTGATGAGCACACTGCCACCGCTTTGGCTCAGCAAATGGAGCAGAAAGAGCACGATAACACTTTGAAAACGCTGCAACTAATGTTCCCCGATTTAGACCCTGATCTAATTCAAGATGTCTGTATCGCAAGCAAATACCGTGTTGGAGTATGTGTCGATGCATTGTTAGAGTTGGTAGGATGACGCCACGATTAACTTGTTATTATCTTAACACCGTGTTAAAATACCTGCATACAAAAACTCAATATTTAATCCTTACAAGGCTTTTTGTCATTCTCATTAGAATTTCAATCCAAACTCGTAAAGCTGTCAACTTCCCAAAGGTTATTCCAGAAAGTACCTTAAAAGAAAGGAACGAAAAAAAAAAAAATCAATAGTGACAGCACATATATAAATCAAGTGATTTATAATCTATATATAATAGAAGTTGTAGGATTTACACATTGGTATCACACTTCTGACAGTAATTCCAGACTACGATCAGTAGTACAAGACACTGAATTAAAGTGTTCTAGAAGTACTAAAATGATATTATCGGTACAGTGGTGTCTCTTAGCGTTTGTAACGCTAGTTCAAGCGGTAAATTCTTCTAAATTTCCTATCAAGACAGTTAGCGACAATGAAACTACCAACTTCTGTCGTATGGACAAGACTGAGCCCATCGGGTCTACATGTGATGTGACTTTCCATGAAATCAACGAGGTGAATAAGAAGATCAGGCCCCAGTTGCTATCGTTGGTGCAAAGTGATTTCTTCAAATATTTCAAATTGGACTTGTATAAAGAGTGTCCCTTCTGGAATGATAACACAGGATACTGTGTGAACCGTGCATGTGCAGTAGATGTGGTTGAAGATTGGGACAGTTTACCGGAATACTGGCAACCAGAGATCTTGGGTAATATCGAGAACGCCACCAAATCTCTCGAAGACGATGAGTGTGCGTTTTTAGATGAGCTCTGTGACAAACCTAAATCGCAAATTTCTGAGAAAGATATTGAGTACTGCGATACCCGCGACTTCAGCAGCAAGGATTCTGTGTTGGTGGAGTTGACCGCAAACCCAGAAAGATTCACCGGTTATGGTGGTGAGCAATCGTCCCAAATTTGGTCTAGCATTTACAAGGAAAATTGCTTTACGTTGGGTGATGACAAGTGTTTGGCCAAAGATGCATTCTACAGATTAATTTCTGGCTTACATGCATCTATCGGAACTCATCTTTCGAATGAACATTTGAACACCGAGACTGGTAAGTGGGAGCCTAATTTAGAATTGTTCATGAACAGAGTGGGTAACTTCCCAGATAGAGTATCAAACATTTACTTTAACTATGCCGTTGTGGCTAAAGCATTGTGGAAAATCAGACCATATATGAACGAACTAGGTTTCTGTAACGCCTACAACGAAGATGTAAAGGGAATGATTGATGGAGTTGTATCTCAGCTTGACAGCAAGGTGTTCAACGAGGACTTGCTCTTCCACGACCAAGTTAGCAGCCAGTTGAAGGACGATTTCAGAGCCAGATTCAAGAATGTCACAAAGATTATGGACTGTGTCCAATGTGACAGATGCAGACTATGGGGTAAAGTTCAAACTACTGGTTACGCAACAAGTTTGAAGATCCTTTTCGAAATGGACAACGACGATGAAGAGACAAGAAAAAATGTCGTTGACAAACTAACCAAATACGAACTAATAGCATTATTCAATACATTCGACAGGCTATCCAAGTCTGTAGAGGCAATCAACAATTTTGAAGAGATGTACAATTACCAACTCAAGTCTCCCGGTGAAAAGTTGGCATCATTCTTCCAGTTGGACAACTTCTTTAAATTACTTGGTGAAAAATTCAACCATGGGAATCGTTCGCAACAAACGAAGAGTAAGGACGTTTCAGGAAACGATCTCTCTTCGAAATTTGAAGATATAAAAATGCCACCAAAGAAGGTTACAGACAATTCCAAGGGCGTCTTCAGAGAAGCCTGGGATACGGAGTGGTCAAACTTCAAGCAAGCGGCATGGTTTGTGTTGAGAAGCTATAAAGAACTTCCATCCACAATCAGCCAATACACCTTGTTCCAATTAAACAAAATCTGGAATAGGTTTATTGGTGCCCCGGGCTTTGATGAAGAAGAAGAATTCAAACTTCCTCCATTCGAATTCGGCATTAGCACACAAACCTGAGAAGGAAAAAAAAGTGATCCTCTCCTAATTGTCATTGTTGTTTACCCCGTCGTTCTTTTGACGGTTAAGTAAAATTATTACACATATATAGAATGTAAAAGTACTACTATATCATAATATAAGGACACTCCGGTGTCCCTGGAACTAGAATTATAGCTTTAGATGTAGTTGATACAGACGAGCACCTATGATGTGCGCTGCTTCTTATTGGTTTCTGTCTTCTTCTTTCTTGGCCTTCCTACGGGACGAGACACAGGCATTGCTTCCGCCATTGAAGACTCTTCTTCGTCATCACCAGACATATGATCGTGGTCGTGGTCTTGGTCGTGGTCGTTGTCATGGTCATGGTCATGGTCGTCGTCTCCATCGTCCTTCACCCGTTTCAACGATTTTCCTTCAGAGTTGTCAAACTGTTTTCTCGCATCAGTAATCACCTTGTTCATGCGTATCAATTCCTCTGCCCTCCCTAATTTCACAGCATCCTTTCGTAGCACAAACCTGAAATCCTCAACCTTAATCTTGTTCCTCTTCACCGTATGCGCAGAAAAGTACGCATTCGCACAGATATCGCTCAAGTACGATACCACTAGTTCATCGATGCATTGCACTGTTTCAGGCAATGGCTGCGCAACGTCTCCAAATGCATACATTAACGACGCCACATCCTTGCTGAAAAGGCTAGTTTTCCGAATTCTACGCGACATAACTCCTTACCTTGAGATTTTGCCAATCAATCGTTAACCTTGGCTATACTTGCAATCAATCAACACTATTCTTCTTAATCGATCGAATTCAATTAAACTGTATATATATAATAATATATACAGTTTAATTCTTACATGTTTGTTTGTTGCCAAAACGCTGTCGCTACATTTTTTTCGCACAATAATTAAAAAAAAAAAAGACATCTTGCGCTTTTTGCGCAACTTAAAAATGCGTTTTTTTTCGGTGTCTTTCAGCGAGGCAAAGACCTGTCATCGCCGAACATTTCCGCTTCTGTGAAAATTTTAAAGCTGAGGAAGCGGGCCTTGAAAAGTGTCAGCATCATGTAAACTGAGATGAGCGATGAGCATAGAGGTACGCGATGAGCATTGAGACGAAAAGGGACCTTCTAGAATACTAAAGGGAAGATATTAAAGTGCAACGAAAGTGAAGTGGGGTCAAATTAGTAGTGCAAAGTTTCTGATAGGAAAGGGCACAATATATCTATTATTAAAGGTATGAAAACGTCTAAGCCTAGGGTAAAGACGTTTACTGGATGCTGGACTTGCCGGTCTCGAAAGGTGAAGTGTGATCTCCAGCGACCCGGATGCAAGCGGTGTGAAAGGAGTGGGTTGACATGTGGCGGTTATGAGGTGAAGCTTCGATGGACCAGGCCAATCCAGTTCAACAGATCTGGTGATGTGACAGTGACACCTTCTGGTGTGAAAGATCCGGATGAACCTCATTACAGGCGAAGAAACGTGGACTTTGTACGGTACAAGGAAGAATATGAGTACTATGAGGATATGGACGATGAGCTTTCTGCTCTTAGCTCGCCGCCTTTGGATTTAATTGCGGATAACAAGACGTGGATCATCAAGAAGTTTGGGGTTTTCAAGGGTACGGACAAAGTGAAGAAGCAATACGCACCGAGAAAGAAGCGGAAACGTAACGAGGTGTTCATCAATGCGATACGGCGTGCTCAGAAGAAGCTGGCCCAGAAGAAAAGCAAAGGATCTGGAGGTGGGATGGGTCCACCCTCGACGGAAGATGCAGGCTCTTCTTCTGCTAACAATGACGAGGACGGCGATGGTGGTGATGACGAAACGTCGGCACAGCAGTTACACAACTTGTTCGAGTTCGACATGAACTCATTGTTGTTTCCTGGTAATGAGTGGATTTCCAATGAACTACGGGATGACGCTTTGCTATCTGCAGCTGCTGTAGAAGGTAAGACTATTCCTATCTTGGGTAATGTTGGTGAACAGCACAACGGTGCGGGCTCGGGTATGGGATCGTCCGGTTCGGGTTCGGGTTCGGGTTCGGGTTCTGGCTCAGGTTCAGGTGCAGGTTCTGGTTCTGGTTCTGGTACCAGATCTAACGATTCATTCCATGGAACAGATACACCAGTGGATGCGGCTGAAAACACTGAGTCAGTAGCCAATGCACACTCTAATCATAATAATGAACAGATCAAGAATCGTCCGGTTGCAGCTGTTAACGAAGAAGAACTAGAAAAAGTGTATCGTCTTCTCTTCCATAGAACAGGTGGATCCACGGACCAATCTCTTGATCATGACAATGGGGAAAGAGCATTGGAAACGAATAACCGCACGAACTCGGTTTCCAGCGCAGGCACAGGCACGGGTACAGCCTCCTCCCATACACAGACACATGTAGGTGCTCAAGAGAACCCCAAGACTATTCTTGGTATTGTGCCGTTGAAAAACTTTGTGGAGCTTAACGTACCAGGCTCTACTATGCCTAGTTCGGTAATTGAAGTAATTCAATCACGAGTGCCTGATCCTATATTCAATAAGCCCGGAAATAAAAACCCGCTCTTAGAAATTCCAACAACTGGTGTACACATACATGGACTTGCAAGGTTCTTACTCAACTATTACTTGCAGAATGTGGCTGATTTAATGACAGTTGTTGTGCTACCGACAAACCCTTGGAAAACAATCTACTTCCCAAGAGCATTGAAGGCCCTTGGTGATCTTACCGGTATTGGGTACACATCTAACTCAAGAAACTCTTTATTGAATGCATTACTAGCTGTTTCCTGTTTTAATCTTCAGAGTAAGTTTCCAAAGAACTCACCAGAGATGAAGTTCTTTCTTTCGCTAGGAATAGAGTTTAGATCACAGGCCTCAAACTTCCTTAAAAGATGTTTGGCAACGACTGTAAACCAAGAAAGGTATAAAGACATTTTAACTGCTATATTATCAATGAATTCCATTGATGTTGTCTGGGGTACCATGGCTGATTGTCAGGTACACTTGACAATTTGTGAAGATTTTGTCGAAAATAGGATGAAAACAAGACCAAAGATATCGGCAAAGGCGAAGGCTCTCCATCGTATCTTTTCATTCCTCAAATTGATTCAAGATAGTACCGCCTTGGACAAAGTTCGACCCAAAGAAATTGTTATTCTTGACAACAATGTGTCCATAGACTCTCAAGTACCTTCGGGTATACCTTCAGTAGAGGGTGAATTCAAGGAATCTTTGAACAAGCAGGATGGTAAGATTCGCATTGAGTTTATATGTTCATCATCTGATTACAAGGATTCACCTAGTCCGTTCTCAAAGAACTCTAATAAGAGTCCCGGTGCGCAGACGCCGATATTTTCCAACATTGCTAGTGAATCTTACTATTATCCAAAAACAAACGAAACAGACAACGATATTCTAAGCACGGATGCTCTCTACGGTCTACCGAACTCCTTGATTCTTTTGTTCTCGGATTGTGTCAGATTAGCAAGGCATCTCGAATTCTATCGCCAAAACAGCATCTCGACCCCAAAAGCCTTTAAGAGGCTTTGCGTCGAGTTTGAGCAACGCATACTGAGCTGGAAATCAGAATGGGAGTTTAAAGTACCAGGTTCCCAAACAGAGTTCATAAACGAAACAATCGAAGGGGTGTACCATCACACAATGAGTTTCTACCATGGTTTGATCATTTACTTCTACACCATTGTGAAAAACCAATCGTACGACTACGTGAGGAAACATGTCATTGTGGTGTTGGAAAACCTCAACCAGCTCTCGGATCTAATCGAGAACAAAGGTGTGAAAATTGTTCCATTAATCTGGCAAGGGTTCATGGCTGGGTGTGCATGCGCTGACACTGAACTCCAGCTAGGCTTCAAGGAATGGGCTGCAAAGCTCTGTAAGTCTGGTATGGGCTCCTACTGGGGTGCAAGACAGATAATGTTTGAGGTTTGGCGGCGGAGGCTAAACAGAGAAGAGAATGACGACTGGTTTTCCGTATACAAAGACTGGGAAATGAATCTTATGTTGTCGTGACTCTGATATTCCCAATATATATATATATATATATATATATATATATATAGCATTTAGCATTTTTTTTATATGTCTTTATCGAAATCGTACGCTATAAACATAGAGTGTGCGGTAGCGGCAGTGTCCTCCTGTGATGTTGTTTTGTTTGTGTGTGCAAGTGTGTGTCACTAGATTCGTATCACGTGAACCCAAAGACCATAGATTTCACTTCTTCCTCTCCTTTTCCACATCCGTACACCACACATGTCTTCGAAACATCCGCAAACCGGACGATTTTTAGTGTTAGTCCCCGTATTTAGGCGCAGCATATACTTTTGATTTCCAGATTAATAGAATATAGTAGTGATTATAAAGGTTTGGTGATTTTCGTTTAAAGGAAGTACAAGCCTGTTTTCTGTGGAGAAACGAATTAAAATAGAAGTATTTAAAGGAAGAGAGGGTGTAAAAGGTAGGAATCTTGAACGTCTATCGAAGATTTAAGCTGTGGGAAAATAGGATATTAGGAGAGATTTTCTGGGAAGTTAGACGGGACATTCATCGGGATTAAAATATATTATAACATATCAGAGCATCCTTTTTGTAGGGAAAATGAGCTTTGGAAAACTGATTAAACTTCACGCGCGTGGAGGGCCAAGCGATGACTACGATGGGCCGGATGAAGCGGATCTGGATATGGGACTGATAGTGTTTACTATGATGTTCATGTTTTTGACGTACTTGTTATCGATTTTGATATATTTCGTTTCGAGATGGCTTGTGCGTAAAGTATTCACGAACAGGATTTCGTTGCACGAGGAAAGTGCCCTCGGTGGCCATAGACGCGGGGATCTTTCTATGGATAGGTATTTGGACGATCAGAACGAGGTGAAGGATTTGTTGGAGAGTCTTACTCCGGAAGAGCAGTTCTATTATAAGCAGGGTGAAGAATACGTGAAACAAAACCCACCGCTTATCATTCCCTATACTCCTAATAACAACGGTAGTGAGAATAGGGATGAGATAGTCCCTGATCCCATAATAAATGAACAAACGTTGCAGTATATTGAGGAAGAAGGGACTGCTGCATGGGAGTTCCAAGCTGATCCGAACTTGCCAAATGATACAGTTTTGATACAAGAAAGAACGGAACTTACCTTTTTAAACTACAACTACGATGCATCTGTGATGTCCACATTACCAATACCCAGACTTAACAAAGTGTATTATTATGAATGTAAAATATTCGAGTTGAATCAGGGCAAAAACCATTTGAGCGATAATGAAATGATTTCTATCGGACTTTCTGCCTCACCATACCCATACTTTAGATTACCTGGACGGCACCATCATTCTGTGGCATATGACAGCGATGGATGCAGGAGAATGAATTCCTCTTTTCCGGTGTCTCCAGAACTGCAGTCCCTTTTCCCCAGATTTGAAAAGGGGGATATTATCGGTATTGGGTATAGAACAAGAAGCGGGACTGTGTTCTTCACCCACAACGGGAAAAAATTAAATGAGAAGAAGGTAGGTGGACATATTAAAGGTTGGAAACTAAAATATCTATATCCGATAGTGGGTTCTAATGTTCCTTGCAAGATTCATGTCAATTTTGGTACATACGGTTTCGTTTATATTGAAGCCAACGTGAAAAAATGGGGATACTCTAAAAATGTTGGTGTCAAATTACCTCCCCCATCCTATGAAGAATATGATCAAGATGTTCTGTTGGAAAGTGCGTATGAAGATGACGCATCAGATTCAGAAAGTATAACGAGCAGTTCCATCAGCGAACGAATCACAGATGAGTCCGGAAATATTCTACCGCCACCGCCAGGTTTTGAGTTCAGCACATCTGTACCTAGTGAAATAGCTGCAGATGCAATTACCATGGACTCGCTTCCCGTAGAGCCACCGATATATACTCCTTCAGAAGAACAACAAGAACAGCAAGGTAACGATGAACTAGAAGCAGAAACCGAGGAGGAACGTGTTGTCAAAAACAATACGATAGCAAATCAGTGTTTATAACAAGTACTTAACTATGTAGCACGAATGGTGTAAATGAAATGACAAACAACTGGATGGTATTTACGTGGTGATTAGAAATGATGCGAATCAAAAGAAAAAAATTAACAAAAGACAAACTAATAAGGGTAAAACCGATTAGAATTCCATATAAAGCTTTTCTTATTATTAAAACGTCAAAAGAATTTTGGATATGTTGTAAACATAAGATGTGTAAGATTGAAAATATAGTAATGATGAAACAAAAGTAATGTTATAACTTGAATTCTTAAAAGCTATTTGCGAAAAGGTAGTCGATCTTTTTAAACACAAATTCGTATCGTTCTTCTTTCATTTCATTTGGAGTATCATTCACGCTGCTCTGACTTGAAAAGAGTCATCATGTCAGCAAGATGTAATGATGATATGCTTAACGGTTAAAACTAGAAAAAATAGGAGGGGATTGAGCTTTTATTAGTGTGTTGACCCATTTGACTGTTGGTCTTGAAACAATAAAGTTGACATACCTTGGCTTTCTTGTAGATTGCTTGAGTTTAGGAAGTCCGGAGTTTTTGGTATATTAGAAGAAAAATTATCGAAAGTCATCGAGTTAAAGTTATCATTTGTAGTTAGGAAAGATGATTGGATATTATGAGACATATTTGCCGTAGAGTCGTGAGGTATTAGATTAGGGTCGTCATTAAAATTTAAAGCCGGTATATTGGGCTCTGTAGGTGCTAAGGAATTCATTATTCCGTGTTGTATTTGTGTATGAGGGGCAGCAAAGTGTTCAGTGCTATTCAAATCAAGAATCAATGAATTCATGAATTTAAGTGATTCGTCCAATCCGGTAAGAACGTGTGGCATGTTGGAGCCCCCAATAAACGCATCGTTGACTTGTCTTCCTTCAGAGAAATCTTCGCAAATAGACCATTGATTACTTGAGCCATCATCAAGAGTTTCAGAGAAATAAACGGCGAATTTTGGAGATTTCGAAAGAGAAAGTCTTAGTTCAGCAATTTTAGATGGTCCCGAATCATTACTGTCTTCTGCGCCTGCTTGTTGATTCGAGTTTTTATTATCTGATCTTAGAGATTCGGTTGCCTCAAGGGACAATGAACAATTTACGACCGAATTTATTGGGAAGAAAATCCGAAACAATATTTTAGTGTTATTAGCAATAGCACTGAAGAAATAATTTATTTCAAAATTTTTCTTTGATATCAGGACCATTAGGTCAGTGGCGTTTGCCATGATTGTATTAATAGATATTGGTGATAAGTTTGATAGTTTTTGTATTTGAGGCAAAGATTCGCTTCTTAGATTCCCGCTTTTTAGACGTTTCCAAGAGCCCACTGTAAGCGATGAGATATCGATAAAATAGTAGCTAGAGTTTATTGTAAGAGGGATCTTATCGAACTCAAAGCTTGAGACTAAGGTAGTATTATCTGTGGCTCCTGGCCCTCCCATGCGTTTATCTGATTTTCTGTACTTGGATCTCCTGTTTTGGAACCATATTCTCACATTTTTCTCCGGAAGACCTGTTAACTCAGATATTCTTTTCCTGTTTTGTGCGTTAGGACTTGGGTTCATTTGAAACTCCCGTTTAAGAATCTCGAGTGCTTCTCCAGTCGCCCTTGTCCTCTTGGACTTTGGCTTATGCGACGATGACGATGAGTTTTGAGTTTCATGGTTTGAATCTTGGTCTTCATCGGCGTCATGTCCGTGGCCGTTCGGATTACCGCTATTATTGCTATTGTAATCTCCGCTGTGGCTCTCGCTGCGGTCCCTATTGTCTAGTTCGGGAG
Source organism: Kluyveromyces marxianus DMKU3-1042 (assembly GCF_001417885.1). NCBI lineage: Eukaryota > Fungi > Ascomycota > Saccharomycetes > Saccharomycetales > Saccharomycetaceae > Kluyveromyces > Kluyveromyces marxianus. The sequence goes on from NC_036026.1 coordinate 1,371,233, forward strand.
CTATTCCTTCAAATATCCCCACGGTTTCTGAATCGTTCATCAGCGTTGCCGACTGGCTCCCGTACCCAGACTCACCTGAGTTGACCCTCTTTTCCTGGGTCGAACCATGCTCTTGGGCCTGCTCGTGATCCCCTAAAAACGTGTTCGAAGGATCAAATTCAGGCTGGAAATGCGGGAAGTCCTGTTGGTTGTAATCAAAGTTCTCCATGGCCGGTTAAAAAGCTCAAATAGAACGTATGTGTGTCTCTTTATCGTCAACTCCTCTTTTTTTTTTTTTTCTTTCTTCCTCGAAAACTTTCACTGGTATTCGCTATTCGCTTCAATGCACGTTGTAATCCGACTCTTGCTAAGAGGCACAGAATAGCTTTCGACGATGCTAGAAAATTGAAGTCAAGAACCCGAAAACCTGCCTGTAATAGCGTTTGTTTCTTCCGATCTTTTATGCGTTTTCGTTGGTCGATGGTCTGATGGTTTAACGAAAAAGATTTGGAAACCGAATCGAGAAAACAAGTGAATATCTATTCCAAAACAAATCCGTCGTTCTCCAACGTATACTTTTTTTTTTCTCACTTAGATGTCAATACTTTCGCACAACGCTCCGTTGATTCCTGGTCTTTTCTGTATTGATACTCTACAAACCCTCTTCTACGCTATTGAAAGGATCAAAATCTCTTTCTAGTCACATCATTTTGAAGGAAAGCAGCGAACATGATTTTGTTTTCAGAAAGAACCTTGAAACAGTAAGAGGACAATACGTATACAATGATGTGAGAAGAGAGACCACGTATAGGCTGCGTACAGACCATTTATGACTTGAAGCTCGGCTGTAGCTGGGGCTGTAAGTGGGGAGAGTGTTGTGTGTATTTAGTACTCTATGTCGAGTGTATGGATGGAATCTTTCTTTTATTTATACGTACTAGAGGACGATATTTACAACTTGTTACCGAGGTTGACATGGACGGACTTTACGTTTGTGAAGTTTGCTAATCCGTACTCACCTAGCTCACGACCGTGACCAGACATCTTCACACCTCCGAATGGGATGTTGATGTCGACGTCGTTGGATGAGTTGATCCAGACCATACCGGCCTCGACATCTTGGGCGAACTTGTGGCAGACGGTGATGTCCTTTGAGAACACTGCGGAACCTAGACCGTATTCGGAGTTGTTTGCGATCTTGATTGCATCGTCGTAGTCCTTGAAGGTTCCTACAACGATGACAGGGCCGAAGACTTCTTCCTGAGCGATTCTGTAGTGAGGCTTGACACCTGTTAGGATAGTTGGCTTGACGTAGTAACCGTTGGTGAGGGTTTCGCTGGCTGCGACTGGTTCTGGTAGACCGAGACCACCTAGAGCGACCTCGCAGCCTTCGTCGATACCGATTTTAATGTATTGGAGCACACGTTCTTGTTGCTTCTTGGATACCTGGGGCCCGACGATAACACTGTCGTCAGCTGGGGAGCCAACAATGTATGTGGACTTGACGTGCTCGACCAATTGCGCAACGTATTCCTTGTAGATGGATTCTTGCACGAAGACCCTGGAAGTACCGGAGCAGATTTGACCCATGTTGTTGAAGATACCCCAGGCACTCCATTTGACGGCTTGCTCCAAGTCGCAGTCTTCGAAGACCATGTTGGCGGACTTACCACCACATTCCAAGGTGATGGGTTTCAAGTTGACTGCAGCTTGCTGCTGAATAATCTGGCCGACTGTGGTAGAACCTGTGAATGCGATCTTGTCGACTCCCAAATGTTGCACGATGGCACTGCCGACAGTGGCACCGGGACCCGAGACAACGTTAAAGACACCCGGTGGGAAGCCAGCCTCCTTCACAAGGTTAGCAAAGAAAAGGATGGACAATGGGGTTTGGTCTGCAGACTTGAACACGGTGGTGTTACCGGTTGCAATGGCCGTCCACTTCCACGACATCATGGCCAATGGGTAGTTGAATGGGATGATACAGCCAACCACACCCAAAGGTTGGTGTAAAGTGTATGCTAACTTCTTGTTGCTTGGCAAGAACGATTGTCCGCCAGCCTTGTCGATCCAGCCAGCGTAGTACTTCAACACCTCGATGATCTCCTCCATGTCATATTTGGCATTGTTCGTAATTGGCTTACCAGTGTCCAACGACTCAACCTTGCTGAACAACTCGATGTCTCTTTCCAAAAGATTGGCCAGCTTGTAGAACAAGTCTCTCTTGGTGGTTGCTGGGGTGTCTCTCCAACCAGGGAAAGCGTCTCTAGCAGCCTTGACAGCAAGATCGACGTCGACCTTAGGATCAGCGCATTGCACTTTACATAGCTCTTCGCCGGTACTTGGGTTGTACGACGTCAACGTCTCAGACCCATGCGCCTCGACAAATTCGTTGTTGATGAATAGTCCTAGCGGTTGTTGGTACTCAGTACCATCTGCAAGTTTCAAAGTAGCAAAGGACATATTATTCTGTTTGTTTTTTCTTTCGCTTCTATTTGGTGTTCTAACCGTGATCCTTTAGCCTACTGTCTCAATTGATCAGAAGATAAACTAACTATTTGATATATACTACTAATATTGATTACTGCACATCGAAAACGTGAAGTGTACGGCTTCTGTCATACACCTCTTTATATAATTGTCCAAATCAGGGCTGCCACCAGCAAAAATGCAATCTCATCGCTCTAAATTGTAATCACCAACTTCAAACACTAATCAATCAATCGTAATCAAGGTTCAGATACATCACCAATAGTAATGACTAGAGTGTGAACGTAAAAATAAAAAATCAAAAAAAAAAAAAAAGTAGAAGAAGCAGTGTACAATGTGTGTGTGCCAATACTACTAGGTAACAGCGTCCCTGGAGGGGCGCAGGCCGTAGGCCGTAGGCCGTACTGCGGTCGCTTGTTCCCTTGCTGCAAGACGAAAGAAAGAAAAACCGCCGTTAGGCTGCTGCTATTCGATAAGAGAGAGGATCGAGGGCCCACTCTAAAACCCATGTCGCATTAGCCGTGTTCTAAGCGAGTCCTCCGCCGCTTAGCGCAACCATCGCCGCTTAGCAACGAGTCGCTTATCTCTCTGTGTCTGCTGCGCTCGGTGTTGAGTCAAGCCCGCTTCGCATGGGAACGGAACGGCATATCTTTCCTTATCCGGACATTCTATGCGCACCTTAGATCTATGTTACCCGGTGGACGGACGAAAAGAGGGAAAAAAAAAAAGAGAGAGAGTTGTGTGGGTGTATCTCTTTGTCTTAGGCGGTGGGGTCGGGATGGACAAGGAATTCAGTTCCCGAAATAACTACCGAAATGCGTTCGGGTTCTTGCTGCGCTTTGCTGTGCTATGCTGTGCTTTGCTGCGCTGTGTGGTCAGCGGAAACTTCCTGGGTCCGCGGATAGATAAATAACGGGGGGGAGGCGGGGGGAGAGGGTTGTGTCACGTGATTCTGTATCTTGAAAACCTAGTAGGAGTGGTACTCTGCTTTTCTTCAGCCTTTATTGGCCCAGCCCAGCGGGGAGCCTTGCGGCTCCCCTTCTCTGGTATTAACCCTTCTACCTGTGACTATCAATGACTACCTCTGGGTGCTGTTTAGATAATGAATCTGATAATGAAAAAAAAAAAAAAAAAGGAAGCGTACAAGCTTGTATAAAAGATATATAGAAATAAAGGGAAGAAGAACCCGATTCCCTTGGGCATTATAAGCTGTACGGTGGGTCAGGGTCCATCAGCCGTATACAGAAGTAGAAATATGAGTTTGTTTCAAAGCATCAAAATTCCCCAGGTGGGAATTGAGTACCAGCAGCCTCTTGGTTTGTTCATAAATAACGAGTTTGTCAAGTCCAGCGATGGAAAGGTAATCGAAACAGTGAACCCAGCTACAGAAGAACCAATTACTTCTTTCTATGCTGCATCTCAGGAAGATGTGGATTCAGCGGTTAATGCTGCCAGAAATGCCTTCGATAACGTGTGGAGCAAGACTTCTCCAGAAGAGAGAGGAGCACTATTGTTGAAGTTGTTCGATTTGATCGAAAGAGATAAACATCTTTTGGCAGCCATTGAGACATTAGACTCCGGTAAGCCCTACCATTCGAATTCCTTAGGAGATTTGGAACAGATCTTGCAACTAACCCGGTTCTTTGCCGGAGCAGCTGACAAGTTCAACGCAGGAAGCTACCTTCCTGTCAACCACGATAAGTACGCATATACCATGAAGGTGCCATTTGGCGTGGTCGCACAGATAGTGCCATGGAACTACCCATTGGCAATGGCCAGTTGGAAAATCCAATCCTGTTTGGCCGCTGGGAACACCATTGTGATCAAGCCCGCTGAAAACACATCTCTCTCGCTCTTGTACTTCGCTCAGTTGGTCAAAGAAGCAGGGTTTCCACCAGGTGTGTTAAATATCTTGCCCGGTTATGGTGCCATCGCAGGTTCTGCTCTAGCAAGCCATATGGGTGTCGATAAAATTGCGTTTACCGGCTCCACAGCTGTGGGCCAAAAAGTTATGGCTCTTGCTGCGCAATCAAATTTGAAAGACGTCACTTTGGAATGCGGTGGTAAATCTCCTTGCGTCATTTTTGCCGATGCAAATATAGACGAAGCCATACAGTGGGTTGCAGGAGGTATTCTTTATAACTCAGGCCAGAACTGTACAGCGAACTCCAGAATATACGTCCAAAAAGAAGTCTATAATGAGTTCTTGGAAAAGTTCAGCAAACATGTTGCAGAAACTTGGAAATTCGGCTCTAAATCAGATCCATTTGACGAGGACTGTACCATTGGACCAGTGATCTCAAAGGTTCAGTACGACCGTATTCAATCCTACATAAACCATGGTAAGGAAAAAGAAGGATTAACCATCAAACAATTCGCAGATTATCCTTCTAAGGGATATTTCATCCCACCCACTTTCTTCACTGAGGTTCCAATAACATCAAAACTATCTCAAGAAGAAATATTTGGTCCTGTCGGTGTCATCGCACCCTTCTCTGACTATGATGAGGCAATCAAACTTGCAAATGACTCTTCATATGGATTAGCCTCTTGCGTATTCTCTGAAAACGCCAGAACCACTGCTCAATTCGCTCGTGACATTAAATCAGGAACAGTCTGGATAAATTCATCTAACGATGAAGAAATATCTGTTCCATTCGGTGGGTTCAAAATGTCGGGAATCGGTCGTGAGTTGGGACCAAGTGGTGTAGAAGAGTACTTGCAAACAAAAGCAGTTCATGTTAATATATCTAAACTGTAAGTAAACCCAAGAACATTCATGAACAAGTTGGAATGAATTTTTTCAGCGAGATATATATATATATATGTTTGTGTAGCTATAATATTGATTCCAGGTTTTCTGCACTGAACTTCTTTTCCAAAAGCCCTTTAATTTCCGTACACAGTACCTTCTCTTCATGCACTCGTTTGCCCTTTGTTTATAAAATGTTAAAGGAACGCCAAAAGTCAGAGCTAACAAATTTCACGTTCTTCATAGAAATCAAAGTTCAAACAAAATGTCAAAATAAAAGAAGAAGCGGACGGTGATATGTCGGCCTAGTGATAGCACATTTCCCAGAATCACTATGAAGTCTGTAAGTGCAGCACATCCATGTACTGTGTGCCAGAAGAGAAAGGTTAAATGTGACAGGAATCAACCAGTTTGTCACAACTGTGCTGCAAGAAATGAGATAGACGAATGTATCTACGAAAATAAACGGTCGAATAAGCGAGTAAGAGTCGGATCTGAACCTAGCAAATACGATACTGAATTATATTCACTGTGGAATGAATATGAGAATTTATGGCTTCGTGATGTAATGGGCCAAAAACAAAACGTGACTGACAATGGGATGGCACCCGGATTGGATAATCTACATAAAATCAATTATATGGACTTTTATGACGTCCTGATATCTAAAGATTTGTCTTTCGAGATACTCAATTACTCACTAGAAAGATTGGGATGGTTATACTTTGGTCTTTTCAGCGACGTTGGGGAAATTCTCGTTGAAATGGAGAAATTTTGGTCCTATTATGAAAGCTCACGCTTTGACCCAACCGAAGGTGATAAATCAGTTGACAGTATAGAGCTCTTTCAGAGCATTGATCAACTTTTATGGGATCTAATATTGCGATCAATTCTTACCACTACCGTCTTTTTCATGCCTGTGCATGAACTTCAGCGATTATTAAACGTTGAAAAGTTTAGAGAATATATACCTGATCTTGCAGAAAAAAGCGAATGGGATGAGAATACTCGTTTTCAGACATTCTCTGTGCTTTTAAGGTTAACTTTGCAGAAGCTATTGAGAGTTATTTTCACTATTAACAATGACCTCAGGATCGTTCAGATTTTTTTGATCTTAAGCAACACCTCATTTCATCAAATATACCCAACTTTGGGAACTAACCTGCTTGTGCATTCCATTCACTTAACAAACTCGTTGGGTGTAAAGGACTTTAAATTGAAAATAAATGATACAGCAACCTCCAGGCTACGAAAGCTGACTTTCCAAAATATATGGTTCCGTTTGTCAACTATCGATTATTTGACATCCACGCCTTATAATCCAATAAATTTACATTCTCAAAATAAGTCCATTATTAAGCAAAATTATTTGGTCACACGTCTTGACACTGATATGGTTGATGTTTATGATATTGAAAATACGCTGGAGTCTTTAAGATGGGAAATTCTAAGTTTGGATCGTGATTTAGAAGAAACTAATTCACCTTCGTTGAAGACTTTAGCTTCGATAAAAGATTTACTAATCCTTTTGGATAAAAGAATTCAAAATATTAGTAACGAATCATCTATAAATAAGAAATTTGAGATATTCATCTTAAAATTACAATCAAGTTTTGTTCTTTGGAAAACTCTAAGAGCAGAATTTACTCAACATGGAGTTGCTAGTGGTTTTCAAAAGCTGTGCTTTCAGTCTCAAGTAATAATCGGTCTATTTCTAACCAATATTCAAGATAATGTGCCTGAATTCAATTCTTATTTCTTATGTTTTTATGTTCTTTCTAGAATCTCGGCATTCCATTCTTTTTATGAAATATTCTTCGTTTCTGAAGAGAATGAACAATTGAGTACTGATTGCATTGAAATATTTGCAATGATGTCGCATAATTATCAGCCATTGAATATCGGAATTTTGTCAGACCTATCACGATTTGGTAAGCTTAAAACTTTAAAACAATCGGTTAAAGTTATAGATGGAAACAATAAACTTAATCATCCTGTGCATTATATCTTAAGGGAAGACATTCAATTATTCCGTCGCATGCTTGGATATAAAAAAAATATCACATCGTCATTTGATTCTTCGATAGATGATAACCTAGAGAACAGCAACATGAGTAAAGAATTCTTAGAAATAGTCAATGGTTTTAGAAGTTCACATCCTCTTTTTGTCGAAACATGGAACTAATTTGTTGTTCAAATTTGCAAAGAACGGCCTATTGACTTATTTATGGCATCATTTAACATCTCTCAAAGACTTTATATAGACCCGGTAAATTTGCGACCTCTACTACATCCTTCAATAATCTTCTTGGAGCTAGAAGCCTCCTTTTAATAACCGGGAATATTACATGGTCCATGATATCGGTTAGTTCATGCATATCTGCCGCATATCTAGATTTTAGATATTCCGAATCATTTTCTTCAACTCTCTCTATAATTGGAGGGATGTAAAATAATGCTAATTGTTTTAGAACCTCATCTAAGCATTCCTGCTCGTTTTCCCAATTCACCTGAGTGCCCAATCGATAAAGGAAAAATGGTAGTTTCGATAGCGGCGGGTTGTAATCTTTTAGTAAAAGAGGAATGCTTTTAATTCTCGATAGTTTCCAGTCTTCATCATTAACGATGATTTCTATAGAGAAGTATTCATTCAACATTTCCTTCATGTTGCTGAGTTTTTTTACAATCTCTTCAATTTTCTCAATTCGTAGAGTATCTATATTCTTCAGAATATTCATCAAATTGAAACCTTCTTCTGTTGAGTCTTCGTCAAAGAGAATGATCTTTCCAAAGTTTGAAAAGTCTGTTAAACCAATCTGGTAGAATAATTCATTGCATATACTTCCATAATCAACCAAAAATAATTTCAAGTCGCATTGAATAGATGCGAGTCGTCTAGTTTCGTCAACTATTCCAACATAAGTCAAATTCGCAAAGATGTTTGTAAGTTCAGAATGACATTGCTGATCTACTAATTCCTTAAGGTTTTTAATACTGGTCAAGTTGACCGTTACTCTTTGTTTAGGTGACACATAGTATGTATTGCTTCTTGATGTAGTGTATTTTGTTAGAGTAGCTTCATTTTCGTTATTATCTTCATCTTCAACATTTTGTAGTGTTGTATCGTCATCGTCATTATTTCTTGTTGAGAAATGGAGTTTAGTTCCAGTTCTGCTTCGGTTCGGTTCGGAGTTTGATGATCTTAAAAATTTTGTGATTTTAGCCTGCGTGGAATCAATTCTGACTAGTTTATTCTCCTGCCTTTTGACTTTTTGACTTAACGGCGTAGAGATTTGATTCATGGGACCTAATTCGGTAGTATGCATTTGGTATGAATTCGACGGTGAAAGAGTTGCAGTTTTGAAAGAGCGTGAAGTATCAATGCTTGATAACAGTTTTTGTAGTTGAAGAGATATGCAGTCTATGACATCTTCTTCGTGGAGGAACCGCACTTCTCTCTTGGTTGGGTGGATATTAACATCGAGATTTTGTGACTTTATCTCTAATGCCAAGTAAATGAATGGCTTATTACCTTTCGGTAGAAATCCGGAATATATTTGGTATAAAGAACGCCTTAGAGGGTCACACGAAACCAATCTTCCGTTAATGAAGAACACTGGTTGTATAGGTTTTTTATTGGTTAGATCAAGGTTGCTTACCAATCCATTGGCCCTGATGAGGCCATTTTCTCTATCCTTTTCAGTGATTTCGATGTCGAAATCCATTAATTTCGTGGAAACATTTGCTCCAAATACAATACGGACTCTGTCAACTGACGACACTTCATTCTTTACCGTTAGAGCGACTTTAGAATCCCCAAATTTTTTACATGTAAACCCAATACCAACATTATTAATTGCGTATCTTCCTATCATATCCAAAATCTTATTGAATTCCTCAGTAGCTGACCGAAATGATTTCAGTCTTGAAGGGATATTATAAAACAAGTCTTCGACGGTGATAATCGTACCGGTTTTTCCTGCAACAGGTTTAGGTTCTCCCAGCATTTTTCCCTCAGAATAAGATACCCTCATTGCACATACATCTCTCTCGGTCTTTGTTGTAACCGTCACCCTTGCTATATGCGATATAGACGCCAATGCTTCACCACGAAAACCAAATGTTTCAATTTTGCTTAAGTCCTCAAAAGTCTCTAGCTTAGATGTTGTAAACCGCTCACAAAGAATAGGTAAGTCCTCTTTATCAATACCTGAGCCATTATCCGTAATTTGTAGTAGTTTTAGCCCACCCTCTTTCACTAATATGTCTATTTTGGTAGCCTTTGCATCAATAGAATTTTCCATCATCTCCTTTAAGGCATTTACTGGGGCTATGACGATCTCCCCAGCGGCAATTTTATTGATTACCAACTCATCTAAAGGCTTGATACGACCTACCATATTTACCTTGTTGATTTCACGGCTGGCTTTCTCTGTATATACCGTTTCTCTTTAGTAGCTCATCGCGCGTTAAAGGGCGTGTTAGCTTTATAATCTTTCCTTTTATAAAATTGTGTATAAATTTGAAAACAATCATTATAATATACTGCACCTCAACATAAAAGGACATACGCTAATGAGTAATACCCCAATCAATGACCGAGCTGAGGCATAGAGATACATAGAAAGTGGGATATACTGTAATAATACTAATCGCTTCTAGGCATGGGGCAGAGTAGAGGCACTAAGAGGCGGCGTACAGCACTTTATGTACCCAAGGTTGATAAAGAAGAAGAACGGAAAGAGTTCAATATCATACAGAAATACAGGGATCTTGAGAATGAGGTTCAGTTAGATCGGATAAACATCACTAGAAATGGAGATGTGCGTATTATGTCGAAACGTTTGGAAGAAATAGAACGTCTATTCGGGGATTTACAGTCATTGAACATAAACAAGAACGCGGTATTGGCGCAAGATTCGAAAGCTATGAAGACACTCTCGGATTTGTTGAGTCTTTCTATGAATAGTGTCAAGTTTGACGAATCATCACGATTATTAAAGCTTAACGATATATTGAATGGAACTAAGAAGTTCATGCTGAAGGATTATTTCCAGGCGTCTGGTGTATCGGAACCGGAAGTTCAAATGCTTGATCAGGATGACAGTGATGATGAGACTAATATAAGCAGATCAGATTCGAAAGGAATGTCACAAAACTCTGTGTCTGATGCTGCTGAGCTAAAAACACGCCAAGAACAGTCTCATTATTTAAGTCAATTCGAATCATTTAGCGATTTCAACCAATTCAACTGGTTTAAATTGGGTGCACTCTATTCACTACAGAGTAAAGTTCCATTCACTTCAGATCACATGTTGGGTCCATTGTATGTTGAACAAAAGGTACGAAGACCGAGAGAACTGCGAAACAAAGATCCTATTGAAGCAGCATCCACGGCTGAGAGAGTAACGAAGGAAAGGCTAAATGAAAGTCAAGAAGAAAGTACACCCACCAATGTTAAAAAGTGTTACAAAGTATTACAAAAGAAAAACGGTGAAAGGCAAATTAACCTGTTTCGGTTCATCATTGATCCTACCTCGTTTGCAAAATCGGTGGAAAATCTTTTTTACACAAGCTTTCTAATCAAAGAGGGCAGATTAGTACTTGAAGATGATTCAGAAGGATTCCCAGCTGTGCGTATAAAGGAAAGCTTACCTGATGACCAGAAACAAAGGGAATTGGAGAAACAACGGAGAAAAGAGTCAATTCAAAATCACATCATATTCCAGATGGATGTTCCTACATGGCGAAAGCTCATAGAGAAATTTGATATAAAGGAAGCCTTCTTGAATACTGATGGCTCTTTCAGAAACTAGTTGCACTATTGACTTCAAGCGTTTTCATAATTATTTACAAGGGACGTGTATAATAAAGACCACTATTTACAAAGCAGATTGCAGGCTCTATAATTTTTTTTTTGTATCATACAACCATCCGGGCATTTGCAAGATCTCATTCAATGGCCATTTTCTAACTGGAGCCACAGATAAGCTTGTAGTAAGTCCAAGTGATTCGTGAAGCTCTATTGCAGCCCATCCAATCATCACTGCATTATCCGTACAGTGCTCCAATTTAGGATAATTAATGGACTGAAATTTATGGGCTAATTCTGTTTCCAGCCGCTCGCGAAGTCTCATATTAGCACCAACACCACCAGAACAAACAAAATGTTTAACATTAGAGAGTTTCTTTGCGTTTAGTTTAAGTGTTAAATTCACTTTGGTTATCAAATGGTCAAAAGTACTTTCTTGGACTTGGTATGCCATCCATCTTCTTTCACTCACGGAATAATCTTCTATAGGTTTCGTTAAATGCTGTCTGACAGCAGTTAGGAAAGGTGAGAAAGAGAATGCTTGTACATTCATTCTTCCATTTTGATTTCTTAGAGGTTTTGGGAGCTTCATGGGTTTTGAATCGCTCGTCGATGCTCTTAAAAAGTCGCGGTCTTCTTCCTTGATAAATGATTCCATTTCCTTTGCGATCATGTTCCCCCGGATACCCAATTCCCGGGCAGTCTTATCTAAAGAATCGCCCACAGCAATATCGATAGTATCGCACAAAATCTCGTGTTTATCCACAGCAGAAGAAAGAACTAGCATTGTATGCCCACCACTTACCAAAAGTGTAATAAATGGGTACTCCGGTTGCTGCCCATTAGTATCAAGTCTCGGTACCAACAAATGGCCTAGCATGTGATGAACACCAACAAACGGTACGTCCCATGATAGAGACATCGCTTTGGCGAAGTCTAAGCCCACACATAAAGATCCTGCCATCCCAGGGCCCCAAGTAGCACACACTAGATCGATTTTCCCTTTAGAAGCACTCTCTGTCAAGGCTTTCTGTACTACACCCGCAATACTCCGCTGGTGATGTTCATGGGCCCTTGTAGGAATCACTCCGCCATAATCTACACTATTCAAAGTACTTTTCCCCTCCCAAAGCACTTCTGCTGGTACACTTTTTTCTTTCCGATCTATGATTGCACAGCAAGTATCATCGCATGATGTTTCGATCGCTAAAACCCGATACAGACGTCGGAAACTCACAACATTCACATGTGATTTCAACCTAAATCCTAGCATTCCATATATGACATTCAACAGATCGTTTTAAGTTGTTATCCTATGTTACCGCTCAGATTCATTGCTGTATCTTTTGTATCTTCAGCTCGGAAAATGATCTGATGCCTTTTAAGTCCATCTTTTTCTGACATCCATGCACCATCAACACTTTTTCAGAATTTTTCATCATCAAATGAGAAAGTTATAATCCTTTAAAGCTTTTGGCGAGTGCATAAAGAAAATCTGGGGACAAAACGCGGCATTGAAAAGTGCTACTGTACAGGCTGGCTGGGTCGTTATTAGAAAGGGTGAGTTATCATTACGTATTCTTCATTAGTGGGCGTATTGTTTCCTTTCTCTCTCGGTACATCTTAGAGAGACACTGATATTAATACACTAATTTTTTTTTTCGATATTCGTTTTCTTTCATCAGTGTTTATTCATCGCTGCACCCGAAAGAGCGAACAAAACAGATTAGGTTTGGTGTATCGAACTTTGTTACACTGTTGTTCGAATTCGCGTTGTCATTGAATTGGGAGACACATTGTGAATGTGTGTGGTTGAACTAGGATATACTTATTTATTCTACTCAAACTGTGCGTGTTAACATATCAACTCCGATGTTGTCTCTATCCTCTTCCATTCCTGTAGTAGGGACTCACGAGCACCCTAGTGAGGGGATATTTAAGTCCCAGCTTCCTTCGAAGCGTCACGGCTCATCTCTGCCTCCGCCAGCGGGCGAGGAAGATGGAAAATCCGATGAAACTGTATACTCGCCGATCCTTCATTGTATGTTAGCCGGAGGTATTGGAGGGGCCATAGGAGACTCTGCAATGCACTCATTGGACACCGTTAAGACCAGGCAGCAGGGTGCGCCAACTGTTCAGAAATACAAAAACATGATTGGTGCTTATAGAACTATCTTTGTTGAGGAAGGGTTGCCCAAGGGTTTATATGGAGGATACTCTGGTGCAATGCTCGGATCTTTCCCCAGCGCAGCTATCTTCTTCGCGACGTATGAGTTTACCAAGAGGAAAATGATCGGGGAATGGGAGATTAACGAGACGTTTTCGCACTTGACTGCTGGGTTCCTTGGTGATTTCGTTAGCAGTTTCGTTTACGTTCCGAGCGAAGTGTTAAAGACTCGTTTGCAGTTACAAGGCCGCTTCAACAACCCGCACTTCCACAGTGGCTACAATTATAAGAACCTCTCAGATGCAATTAAAACTATCATAAGGCAAGAAGGTTGGGCTACTCTTTTTTTTGGATACAAGGCAACTTTGAGCCGTGATCTACCGTTTTCGGGCCTTCAATTTGCATTCTACGAGAAGTTCAGACAAATTGCATATTCTGTTGAGCAAAAAACACTCGACCAGGATCTTTCGCTCACTAATGAAATTTTTACCGGTGCCGCAGCGGGCGGTTTGGCTGGTATAATAACCACCCCTCTGGATGTTGTGAAAACTAGAATTCAAACCCAATTACCAGATATCCCAGAGAACGCTTCACAAAAGCAACTGAAAAGACAAAAGACGCTAACAAACTCCATATCTAGAGGGCTTGTCACTGTCTTCAAAACTGAAGGTGTCGCAGGTCTTTTCAGCGGAGTCGGTCCGCGGTTCATATGGACAAGTGTACAGAGCAGTATCATGCTTCTACTGTATCAGATTGCATTGAAAACACTAGACAGTAAAATGTCCACCGATGACTGTCTGGAGTAATTCTTGTCAAATATTCCATTTTAAACACACTATATTAGATTAACCTACGCAACACTTTGCTTTTGCAATTAATGATCTCAATTAAGATCCAACTATCACTGTAAATACTACTTATTCATCTTCTTCTTCTTCTTCATCTTCTTCTACTCGCACTTTAAGATTTTGTTCTTGTACATACCATGACATGACATAAAAGGAACTACCACACTTACCTTCGATATAAGATATAAGAAAACAATACAATACACTATGTCATATAAAATGTAGCCCTATGGGTCCACTGGACATAATCGTTTTCTCTGCATTTTAAATCGTTGGATTGTCGAGATTTTTAGCGAGAAGTAGAAATTCTTGTTTTGTATATATAATAAAAAGCATAAACGATTTGTATCTGCGTATAAGAATTAATAGTTTTGCACATGCCACAATTGCACAAAAACCAGAACAAAAGATATAGGGATCTGACAGCAACATTACCCTTTAATAGTTATAGAGGTGCAGTCGTGATATTTTAAAGCTGTTCTTTACTGCAATCTGCAAGTTTCTGCTTTTGAAGCAATTATAAGGAAAGAGCAGATGCAGTACGTGGGGAGAGCCTTTGATTCGGTTTCGAAGACGTGGTCTTCAATCAATCCTGCAACATTATCAGGAGCTATCGATGTTATTGTGGTTGAGCACCCAGATGGAGAATTGGCGTGTTCTCCATTTCACGTTAGATTTGGGAAGTTCCAGATACTAAAACCCTCTCAAAAGAAGGTTGAAGTGATTGTAAATGGCCATCTAACTGATATTCCGATGAAGTTGGGGGATTCTGGAGAAGCATACTTTGTTTTCGAGACTTTGGCAGAATTAGATGATATTCCTGAAGAATTAATTTCTTCACCTGTAGCGAGCGCTGCTAGTAGTCCGGAGACTAAGCCCCATACCAAAGATTCCTTAGAAGAACCGGATTTCTTGGATATCAATGAAGCTAAGATAGAAAGGCCAGCAACTCCGACCCGAATTCAAAGAATTACCAAGAGGTTGACTCAAAGAGAGATTCCATCGACAGTGGACAATAACGGCGATCTATTATTGGATATAGAAGGTTATAAGACTAGTAAGAACAAAGTAAATGATACGAATGAGCTGTTAAAACAACTTTTGCATGATGAATTGGGGGAGGACATTGATTTATCGGAGTACGTAAGAGAGGATGAGAAGGGAAACATTAGAATAGTGAATCCAGAAGATAGTCATTGGGCCAATTCACCACCTAACTCGCCTCCAATGACATCTTCGGACTCTTTGTATTCTGAACAGCAGTCTATAGTAGGAGATTCCTCTTCACACGAAAGTACCCCTTCCGTCAGCACAGACACAACAAAAAGCGCAACATCAACTAGAGAAGACAATTCTGCGCGCTACATTAAGACCATCAGACTAACGTCAAAACAGCTAAAATGTTTGGACTTATCAGAGGGAGAAAATGACCTAGTTTTTTCCGTAGATAAAGGTCGCGCCCTAGTTTCTGCCAAACTCTTTTATTGGAAGTGGGATGACCCTATCGTGATTTCAGACATAGACGGAACTATAACCAAATCCGATGCATTGGGTCATGTCATGACCATGATTGGAAAGGACTGGACACACCCTGGCGTTGCTAAACTCTTCACGGAAATTAGAGGAAATGGTTATAACATAATGTATTTAACTGCAAGAACAGCAGGTCAGTCGGACTCTACAAGATCTTATTTGAGGAGTATAGTGCAGGATGGTTGTACATTACCTATTGGGCCTGTTATCTTATCTCCGGATAGAACTATTGCAGCTCTAAGAAGAGAGGTCATTCTAAAGAAACCTGAGGTCTTTAAGATTGCGTGTCTAAAAGATATGAAAGCATTGTACTTCCCCGATTCCAACGATCATGGTGATGATTCTGATGAAATTCCTACTCCCTTTATCGCAGGATTTGGAAATCGTATTACTGATGCATTGTCATATAGGGCTGTTGGGATCCCTAGTTCCCGAATTTTTACCATTAATCCAGACGGTGAAGTTCATATGGAATTATTGGAATTGGCGGGTTATAAGAGTTCGTACATCCATATTAATGAACTAGTCGACCATTTCTTTCCGCCGGTTAAAAAACATCCAATGTTGGTTGTTGATGATGCTAGAAGCATGTCAACAACTCCTGGATCCCCATATGGTACTCACGGTGTGATGACAGATGAAAAATCATTTTATCGTGCAAATGATGACAAGTATTCAGATGTTAATTTCTGGAGAGAACCCATTCCAGATCTAGATGATCTTTCGGACCTCGATGAAGAAGAAACTGAGAAGCAAGAAACTGAGAAGCAAAAGCCTACTCCATGGAAAGCACCAATCAATGAAACTATAAGAAAAGCCAATAAAAGTGTCGCATTAAGTTCTATATCAAACAACAAGAAGACAATAAAGCAAGTTGAGAATTATAATAAGAGTAACGAGGATGATGATGATGATAAGAATGATAATGTAAAGAATAAAAATGAACACATAAATAATCACGAAATTTCCGCTACCGAGTCGACATCACGTAGAACAAGTGATGTTAACAATATTGGTCAAAGAATGTACCTGGATCTGGGTTCGCCACTATCATCACCAATAATCAGAAACCAGGATTCGGATCTGGATCTGAACTTGTCCAAAATTCAAGATGATACCCCAGCGGCCGAATATAATGAATCGAGTCCTACACCAAAAAACAAAGCAAAGTCAATGCATCGTCATTCCTCTAGTGAAAAGAGCATTTTGACGCTTGATCATTTTTCCAAGCATACACCATCTACGTTGGAAATGCAGCCAGTGAATGTCTACAATGATGGCGCTGGTCCCGTTATGGATAGATTACAGCTAGATACTATACGCAAAGCTGGATCTCGACGTTCATCGGAGGTAGTCGATCCTCTAATGGCTCAAGAAGAGCAACCATTACACGCAGGTTCAATCGCAGATTCAGACACACCACGTGCATTTTCAGACAATGACTCCTCCCAAACGGAGATCGAGTCAGAAAATAATTCAGATGATGAATATGAAGATGAGTTCGATGAAGATGAGGACGAATTCTAATAATATGTATATATATATATGTCAATTATTGTTACGTCAATGATCCGAGACCAGAAAGGGTAATACTTCTAAGGCTGGTTAGTTTCTTCGATACCTAAAAAAAAAAAAAGAGAAAAACAAGCTCGGAAATAATGCCCAAAAATCATGAAAAGAATATATACACATAGTAATAAACATAACATATACATCTATAATTAATATACATGATAAAAAACAATAAAGTTTAAGAAGAAGAATACAGGAGATGAACTAGCTGTACTTGAGCCATAAACCAAAAAATTGCTCTCGTGTTCTTGGGATCTTGCTCCTTTGTACTACGTTTACGGTAATATGAAACAGGAACTACTTAGATCATGCTTCTTGCCTCCGGCAATTATCTTTTGCACGCTGCATGCATCCTTTTCGTACTTCTTTTTTGAAGATCCAGGCTCTACTTGTTTCTATCTTGTTTCTATAATGTTTCTGTTTCCATTTTGTTTCCACAGCTCAGGATGTGATCACCATTCCATCAGAATCGCATCATCCTAAATCAAAAAAATCACCCTATATTATTATCTCATTTTTCAAATGGCAAGCACCGTTCCGGTCAAAAGTGTAACCAACGCACATAAATGACACTGATAGTTGGAAATATAGAAAATGCCAAGCTTTGTAAAACATGCATGGTGCAGATGTACTATTCCGGATATATATGTTTACTGAGTACTCTGCGTTTCTTGTGATCATTTATGCTACTGTACTCTTGAAACATTGGAGCGGTCTGTAGCTATATTTTCCTTCCCAATAATTTTCCAGGGAAGACAGACACGTGAATATCTCTATACATAATAAGTCTCCTATAGATGAAAGAATATACAAGGGTTTAGATAGGTAAACAAGATTTTATCACAACTTTTATTGCTAAGAAACAACTATTAACAGAATGATTAATCGGCATTCAGTAATTGCAGGAGGGTTCATGTAGTAACTTCAACCTTGTTTAGCAGTGTCTAATATAATATAACAAACTTTTCCAGTTACGGAAATGGGAGATGGTGCACGGGAAACTTTTTCTGTTGAAGCGGACATAAAATATTGTCTGATGACATCACCATCAGATATGAATTTTTATATAAGGAGGCACTGGATCTGTGAAATGGAATACGAAACACAGTCATGCGAGATTTCTAGGTGCATCAACATACACTGCCAGACATAAAGCATAAGCCGACCATGTATTTTTTCAATTTTTTATTTATTATAGTTCTATCTAGCGTCGCTCACGCTAAAGTCACGAGTTTGCCCCAGCATAGTAATGAAAAGTTCACATACTACCAGGTGAGCGCTGATAATAATACCGGGACATGTATTGAGCAGTACGCAGGGGGGCCGTTGCCTTTCACTTTCGGCTTCGAGACAGGGTCAGCCAGACACTGTTTGTTCGAGCAACACCAGAGATCAGTAGACGCATTAAGTAACATTCAGACAGCTGCTTTCATCGTGGTCAACGGCTATCATGGGCTAAAACACGCGCTAAACAGCGTGGAAGTTTCGAGCCTGGAGACTGAGGCTGAAGCTATATTGGCTGAATACGCATCCGATGGTGTACTAGATGGAATCAGTGGATGTGAACAGTATATTAATAATGCCGCCAGGTTAGTCATTAATACGTACCCATCATCTTGTTCTGGCAATAATTTAGCATCCGTCACCGACTGCTTGGACATAGGCGTGCCAAGTTTTATTCAGTATGGGTCCGATTTGAGCTATGGTTCATGATGTCATCTTAAATCAGCGAGCCAGAGCCCAGGTGTCAGCCCTAATAGTATTAACATCGTCAAGATCTACTTAGTTGACGACTGTTCGTGCTATCAACACCCATGCAACATGGGCGTGTCTGGCTGGGACAAGAAGCAAAGTGGGCATATGCCAATAATTTGCATGTCGTCACTAGACCAGAGTGTACTTATAACACTAGTTGTTAAGTCTTGATAGAACAGAGGCTATACATTCAATGGAATCATTACAGCCAGCTAGTATTTTAAGCTAATCAGACGGCCTATACGATTCAGTCATCAATATACATTTGTTGTTGCTTGGTAAACTCCCAGTCACGTATCTTATAATCAAGATCTCTGCTATCTGATGAATCCATCGTGTTTATCAGATATATATCTAGTAGTGTATGTTGATATACCTGGGGATCTTGCATGACTATGTTGAGGTGGTCATTGCACAGATATGTTGCCTCCTTATATAATAATCCAGATTGGATGATGATGTTTTACCTTGAAAACCCCCTATCTTACATTCGGATACTTAGCCGCCTAATACATTGGGAGTTACTCGATCTTAAATTATGCTCTGTCTCCACAGTTCTCTTCCTTTCGTTAACTTCAAATTCCCATCAATTAGGCAACATGGCCGAGCGGTTAAGGCGAAAGATTAGAAATCTTTTGGGCTCTGCCCGCGCAGGTTCGAGTCCTGCTGTTGTCGTTATTTTTTTAACTTTTTTATTTTTCATTATATCAGAAAGCCAATATTCACCGAAGTATATTATTACTTCCCTTATCGTATAACCTTTTTAGGTTTTTATCGCAAACTTCCTGCCTACAGTAAGGAAATAAATACTATGTGAACAGCAAAAATTTCTAAACAAAGGCTATAAAACTAATCGTTATTTAGGCCCATGATGACCTTTGTAGGTATTATCACTTCTTAAATTAAGAAAACACACGAATTAGGCAACATGGCCGAGCGGTTAAGGCGAAAGATTAGAAATCTTTTGGGCTCTGCCCGCGCAGGTTCGAGTCCTGCTGTTGTCGTTATTTTTTTTGGTTTTTTTTTTTAATGGTGTATTAGCGTATAATAATAAAATTTACACTTTTTCAGTTGTAAATGAAAATTCAATTTTAATTTTTAGTTTTAGTAGTATAAAATCAACAGTACCTGTTAACCTTTAACCATAAATTGTCAATCGTTGCATCATCAATGCAAAATAACCATAACATATAAGAAATCGTCTCTGTTTATAATCTGTATACTGTATACCTTGTATGTTTTGTGTGTGTATTTTGTTACTTAAATCACAGAGCGGAGTAAGTAGAATAACTAATGATAATGACGGATATTCGAACATATCAGTCTGTTTCAAAGAATCCCCTATAAAGTGTTAACCAGCAACAAATTAGACTGGGATCAGTACTTTTCATGAAGCCCGAGAAGTTCTAGAATGATTGTCTGTGGAATTCTGACCCATTTTCATTGGAGGAGTTTTTGCATTAATAGAATAAGAGCTTTCGAACCTATGTAGCCCGTGATGTGCCTGGTTTCTGTCTGCATTTACAGTAGAGTGATAACTAGAGCTCTGATTTAAACCAGCTGAGCGTTCTGAATTAACTAGCGACTGTTGTTCATCTGGCTCATTTTCTAAGTTGGGATGAGAATTGTAACTTTTTAAAGGCTTCCTTTGAGTACATGTGACAATCACACAAAGAAGTAACGAAAACAAGAACATAATACCTAGTACCGTACCTAGTGCAAAGGAGAGAGCTGGTAATGTGATATGATATCTCTCTTTATTCAACCACTGTACAGAAATAGGCCTGTCAATCATAAAGATACAAGACTCTGGGTTATGCGTAGTACACCCTTTTTTCAAAATTCTGACTTCTTTATCGACACCATCCACAACACTTAGTAAAAGCACATTGTCCGATGCCTCTCTACATTGCAAGGATTCTCCAGCAATAGTATCAACATTATCCTCACACTCCAATAAGATTCTTGTTTGGTTTTCAGGAAGAATGTGAAGTTTTAAGAATTTCTCCAATTTAGTATAGTTCAGGTCAATACCTTCCATCAACAAAGACCTTGGAGTTGGGATTAGCAAAGAGTATGGAGCAGAGCCTGATAGAATTGAATTGAATTCTGGATATTTTTCGAGGAATATCAAGAAATCGTGAGTACCTATCGTTTCTATTAGCTGTCTTAAGTTAATATCCAAAGCTTTAGGGAAATATATTTCATTCAATGGATGAACGACACCTTGATTAAAGATCATATCATAACTACGTCTAAGTGCAATATCATGATCAACCGTGGATAGAGACACTGTTAGATATTCATCTTGATATTCTGTCTCCCTTGTTTTTATGTTAACCTTTTTCCCAAATAGGTTTGTTGAGTCCAATGTGAAATTAGTCTCATCTGAATATACCAAGCCATTGATAACATAGTTTTTCATTAATATGTTCAAAGCAGAAACATTCGTTTGAAGATAGTCGGTAATAAGTTGGATATTAGCCCATGAATCAAAGCAAGGCAAAAAAAGAGTGTATCCCTCGTTGTTTGGTTTTAGATCTAAGAGGTTTAACTGTTGCATGAATTTCAAAGTAGTAGAACAGTGAAAGAAAGGATTGATCGAGGGAACAAGGTCCCCTGGAAGAAGAAGAGCATCACTAATGATGTAAATCAGGGTATTATCCACATTTATAGGATGTGAATTCAAGATACTGTATTTTTCGTTCAAGTAAAAGTTGTCGTTAGAGTTCGAAATTTTCATTCTTTGGCACATACCGCCTAGTCTTTTATTAGAGGAACAGAACATGGATTCATACAACCGGGATGAGAGAGTTGAAGAACTGAATTCTTCGTTTAAGTCAATTTTCTTTTCAATGAAATGATACAATAACTGACTCTTGGAGAAACCTGAAGTTCCAGAATTGTCAAAGGATTCATCCTCCGTAACAAAGATGGTCTGTTCAATGGAAGGGTCAGTGACTAGGTCTTGGAAGCCTCTGATGTACAAATCTTGGACAAACGACGATGCATTTAGACCCAACATGTATTTTTCCACGTTGAAAGATATGCCTGAGTCAAGAAGCGGTAATTTGTATACGTAATGCACGATCCCAGAATCAAATACCATGTTGCTCACCAGAGCAGCGGAGCCATTGATAACCAGATCGTGCCCCCTATTGATCGAGTGCAAGTCCATTGCATCACCGTTATTATTAAACACGATGTGACTATCACCCTTGTGGATAACACCTCCAACCATTTTATTAACGGTGAGCTTTCTCAAGAGGACTTCCACATCCTCTTTTCTATCGTCGACATCGAATTCTGCAGAACCAAGGTCAAACAAATAGCTCAACTCGATCTCATTGAAGAACTGAGACAATGCGTTGTCTGTAGGCAGTAGCAAAGTGGATCCATTCAAAAGATGGCTGAACCTGGTGTTGTTTTCCAAAGTTTTCTCGATCAAATGCTTCATGAAGAACATGGATTCTTTATTTGGAACTGTGCGCCTCGACACCAATTCGCTCAACGTTGGAGGGTTCGCCATAAACGAGTCAATGCCATGGACAGTTGCATTTTGAGAGTTGGGCTTCAAATTAGGATCCACCACATGTATAACGTCGTTGAGGGCACAGTTGCCATCGTTCCCCTTATGCAATACAACTGGATACGCCTGCGTTTGAAGTATATAAGTGCCCGGGTCCATTACTTGCACGTCAAGCACGTCATCCGCCAGTATGTAGTTCTCCAACGCAAACGAATCAACGGCATCCGAGAAGTTTCCAGTGATGAATGCCGAATTAACTGGTGCAAATAGTGTATAGTTGTCCATCTCATTCAACGTTGGAATGTGTCCTGTTCGCTGCACTAGCCTGAGAAACGTGGAGAATTCAGGGTTCTGCGAAAGTATATCAACCACAGTCGTAAATGGGAACTCGTCATCCGCTCCCAGGGCAAGCATTAGCCTACCAAACATGTACGGTAGAATCAGTACCATTCCTATTATCTGGTGTCCCACCATTGCAATACTTTTTACACGAAACACTCTTCTACCTAGCCCTATCCCTATTTCTATGCTTATAATTATGCCTCTGGATACTCTTCCGTCTTTACCAATACCTCGACAAGATATCAACGTCTGCTGCTTTTCTGTGTCCCTGTCCTTGTTCTTCTACAAACTGACAAGCTAGGCCTAAAGCGATGGTGAACTTTGTAGGATTCCGAATGCCAAACAAAAAGTTTCAATTTCCCAGCTTTTCATACATAAAACAAAATAATACACATATATGCCCAAGAGAGGGTGCAATTCCGCAACATCTAGTTGCAATACAAGCTAGTACGCCCTCCCAGGTTCTCGAGATCGGGACTCTCTCCTATCTTACCTCTTTTTTCTTCTTTTCGTTCTATACACTTGCACGCTAAACTTTTGCTCTTCTATACATGTAGTTTTACCGATATTAATGGTTCGAGAGTAAATCAGAAATGACCAAACATAGTTTCAGAACAGAACACTGCCGGTCTTACGTCTCACTATATATGCTTCTGTTTACACGCGTGCACACATCTTACTACCGCCAGTGCTACCACTACCACTACTATTGTACACCGGTATCCAGTGGATATGGCGTGCCGCACCGTAATCGGCACGGCTTTTCTTCTCTCCCCTGATATCAAGATATCGAATTATGAATTGGGCCTTTCACGATTTCTTTGTTATCGATTTTTTCTATGCGAAATTTCTTAGCGTACATCAATTGCGAGTATATATATATATATAAGGAAAGGTGATTAGCATAGGAACACAGGAAAGGATTTCTATATATAGAGGTAAGTTATTGATTAATTGGGATGCAAGCAAGGGCTAGTTGGATTTTGAACTGATTGACGGTGGACTCAGTACTTTAAACTACAGGAGTAGAGGAATAATAGAATTGGAAGTAAGAAAGCAGGAAAAATGGCAGAGCCGGATCCAGAACGTGAACCATTGAAGACGCTTTCCAGTTCTTCACCGGGCCAGGTGCACTACGTGTCGATTCCCATCAACAAGAACCGTCAACTGGCGGGCAGCAATGATTTCCAAAACTTTGGAGTGGGGTCCTCGGATACACCAACGCAGTACCATGGACAGGGCATCAGAAGAAGGACCTCGATTTTGGATCAGCCGATTGGTTCTTTCAAAGGTGTGAACTCGCTAAATCGGTTCGCCACATCGTTCCAAAGAGCTAATTCGTTTAGAGCCATTGACATCCGCCCTGATAGGGAACGGTCGTTCATTGATCCTGATGGAGAAGAGTCTTACGACCCGAATACATTAGGGCCCTCTTACAATGGTCGAAAGCTTTCCTTTGCGATTACTGGGCCGGGACAAGTGTCTATCAGGCCTTCCATTGCGGATTTGTATGGAGCAGTGTCGAGGAAAAATAGCGTGATACAAAGTTCAGGAGGATTTACGCCCTCAGGCGTCCTCGAGAACCCAATTGACGATTCTGACGGACTGCAAAGCGTGTTGTCCAACGACTCCACAGGACCTTATCATCTACCGGACTACAGTTTCCACGATTCAGGGAACGCATTGGGCCCCGAAGAGGACTCGATTGTGTTGAAACAGGTAGAGACTCGGACCGGTAAAGTGATCACCGTTATTGCGGGTCAATCCACCGGACCACAGACAATCTTTAATTCCATCAATGTGTTGATTGGGATCGGTCTTTTGGCTCTTCCGCTAGGACTCAGGCACGCAGGGTGGGTATTGGGCTTACCACTGCTGGCCATCTTCGCATTCGCAACATTCTGCACCGCGCAACTTCTATCAAGATGTCTAGACGCAGACCCAACTATGACGACATACGGTGACTTGGCATTCGCTGCGTTTGGCCCAACCGGACGTGCCCTGATCTCATTTTTATTCACTATGGACTTACTCGGATGTGGTGTCGCTCTTATCATTCTCTTCGGGGACTCATTGAATGCTCTATTCCCTGAATATTCGGTCAACTTCTTCAAAATTGTCGCATTCTTTGTTGTCACCCCACCAGCATTTTTACCATTGAGCGTGTTGTCAAATATTTCGTTATTGGGCATTCTCTCCACCATTGGAACCGCCATAATTATCGTCTTCTGTGGTCTTGTTAAGCAAACTGCACCCGGCTCATTGTTACAGCCAGAACCAACATCGTTGTGGCCAAAATCATTCAAAGAATTTTGCCTTTCTCTAGGATTGTTGAGTGCTTGTTGGGGTGGCCACGCTATTTTCCCAAATCTTAAATGTGATATGAGGCATCCAGAGAAGTTCACAAGTTGTTTGAAAACAACTTACCGCATAACAATTTTCACAGATATCGGTATCGCTATTGTTGGATTTTTGATGTTCGGCGATCAAGTTCTTAACGAAATCACAAGAAGTGTGCTATTAACTCCAGGATATCCTCCATTTGTCTATGCACTAATTTCCGTACTTCTATCTCTAATCCCGCTGGCAAAGACACCACTAAACTCAAGACCAATCGTGTCTATCTTTGATTCGATGCTAAATGTGGAACACATTGACGAAAGTCTGCCATCATCGACAAAATTAGTTAAAAATTCTGTTAGAGCGTTTAACAGAATTGCAGTGAACGCAGTATTTGTCCTTATTGCAATCTTGTTGCCAGAATTCGATAAGATCATAGGATTTCTTGGAGCTGCATTGTGTTTCACCATCTGTTTCATTTTGCCTTGTTTGTTCTATAAAAGAATATGCCACGAAACAATCACCCCCTTGGAAACACATTTATGCAATATTTCAATTGTAATTAGTGCTGTACTATCAGTTTTCGGTGTCTATGCATCTTTAACCTCTTGATCTTCACAAATCTCTCTCTGACCCACTCCTCATTTCTTTTATGTATACGCTAAGCAAATATATATACATTTAACAGACTTTCTTAGCAATAGAATAAAAAATTCATTTATCGAAAATATTAGGGACAATATCCCATTCAAACAAGACCACACCGAACTCTACTCGCGCTCTTTTGAATGTACAGTTAGCTCTTAACTATTACGCATTTTAGTAAAACTTATTACCCGCATTGGCGTCACTAGGTTTATTCCAAGTTTTTTCTTTTTTCTTTTTTTTCATCTTGAAAATTCTGAAAACCCATCTCATCGCATCTCATCACATACTGAGCATTGGTTTGATAAATATGATTAACTGAGGCATAGGAGTGTTTTGACAATCGAACATCAAGACCATTAGCCAACCAACGCAAAACCAATCACCAATGCACGAGTTTGTTGAACTTTTGAAAACAAACCCAGTTGGATTACTTTCGCAAGAAGTTCTGGAGTCCAGAGAACCACTAAGTGTCGTGAAAGGATACTTTGACCAGGTCATTCAGCTTAATAAAAATGATACAGAATCTAAAACCACACTAGATGAGATTGTTGTCGATGGTTTAGATGCAAACCAAGTTTGGTGGCAATCTAAAATCGTGCTAGATAATACACAAGCTGGATTAATGCACAAAATCTCTTCATTATCTGTCCACGATGGTGAGAGTAACGAAGAAGATAGCGAAGAAGATAGCGAAGAAGACGATGAGCAGGAAGAGGATAATGAGGACGCAGCACCTGTCGGATCCGACGATGAGTTATCAAATGGCTTTTCTGCAGAAGAAGAAGAAGAAGAAGAAGAAGATAATGATGAAGCAGCTTCAGATGATGAAGGCAAGGTTTCTGCTACTGAGTCTTTGCAACTTAACAATGAAGAAAATGAGAATATAAATGATGATAGTGATTCAGGATTGGAGGATGAAAAATTCGAAGAGGCCCAAGAGTCTCGTGAGGCAATCGAAGACAAATTTGGTATCAATGATACATTTTTCAATTTAGATGAGTTTAACAAGCAGACTTTGGAAGAAGAAAATAACACAAACCAAGGTAATAGTGATGAAGAAATTGATTACTTTGGTGATATACCATCTGAAGAAGAAGAAGAGGCTATTTATTATGATGACTTTTTTGATAAACCGAAAGAAAAACAAGAAATAGGAAAGGTGTCAAAGAAGTCTTCCGAGAACTCTCGCTCACAGAAGGGGAAGGAACAAGAGGAAAATGAATCATTCGACGAGAGTGAGTATGAAGACGCTATGGAAGAGGCTAAACTAGATCTATTTGCTGACGAAGACGATTACAACGGGTCAGATGCCGAAGATAATGCCCAACCGCTATCCACGTTCGAACGCCAACAACTGGAGATTCAAAGACAAATACAAAAACTTGAAGAAGAAGCGGTTGCTGAAAAAAAATGGGCTCTCAAGGGTGAAGTGAAAGCTCGTGATCGTCCAGAGGATGCTCTTCTTACTGAAGATTTGGAATTCGAACGTACTGCCAAACCGGTTCCATTGATAACAAGTGAAGTAACAGAGTCTTTAGAAAATATGATTCGTCGGAGAATTAAAGAAGAAGACTTCAATGATTTGCAGCGCAGAGTCATTACTGACGTTTCTGGTTTCAAGAGTAAACCAAAGTTCGAGTTGAGTGATGTTAAATCATCTAAATCTTTGGCTGAAATATACGAGGATGATTTCAAGGGAGTAACGGAAGACGTAGAGATTTCTGAAGAACTACAGAAGAGCCATGATGAAATTTCAGAACTTTATAAGGATCTAACTTACAAATTAGACGCATTATCTTCTGCTCACTTCATTCCTAAACCAATTAAGAAAGATCTTGAAGTCAGAGTACAAACTGCTGCTATCTCTATGGAAGATGCACAACCACTAACAATGTCTAATGCTTCAACGTTGGCTCCTCAAGAAATATATAAGGTAGGAAAATCCGAAAATGCCAACGAAATAACTTTGAAGAACGGTGTAGTGATGTCCAGAGATGAATTAACCCGTGAAGATAAGAATAGGCTACGTAGAGCTGTTAAGAGAAAGAGATCTAAGTTATCTTCTAAAATGGCAGAGCAACCTAAGAAGAAGAATAAGAAGGATGAAGTTCTTGAAACTTTAAGCAAATCTAAGAACATTACAGTCATCGACAAAAAAGGTGCTAAAACTGACATCAAAGGTAACGTTAAGAAGGACAACTCATCTAATAGCATCAATTTCAAACTATAGTATTCTCTCTTTATAATATATATACGAATATGTATAGTTAAAGTAATAGTAAAAATCCAGCATTATGAAACAATATATTATATTAATGACGCTCTATATAGGTTTAATATCATGCTATCTTTTTTCTTGTGACTTGTGCAACAATGCCTTGACACCCTTTACTACAGATGGGCAGTAATGCTTTACAAGGAGGCTGTTTTCCCAGATCATAGCCGCCTCTGCGTTACTTCTTGTTGGACTATCTGTTTCAATATGAAATTCACCATTTCCTATTCTATCATCCGTAGAATATAAACCTAGTACTTCTGGATATTTGGTAGTTAGCTTTTCCAAGAACTTTAGAAGAGCAATCGACGTCTTTTCTGGAGTATGTTCCAAGGCCATATATATTCTTTTTGTAAAAGCAGCAGCTCTTTGTTTTGTACCAGATTTTGATCTGAAGAAAACATGATCTAATGCTTTTAAAAGAAGTTCAGCTTTTGTGGAGACATTGACAGATGGTTTAACTAATTCATTGTTGAGAGGATCTGCTAATCTCAAAGTTTTATGAGAAAACTCAATATCTGCGTCAAATGAGAGGTACGGAAGAACAGCGTATAAGGCATCCACAAATGCCGATAGATCCATAGACAATTTCATATGGGTATGACTGGAAACAAGAGAAAATGCGGTAACAATACACAATAACACCTTACGAACCTCAGCAGAAGAAAGGTTGTCAAGTTCGGCGTTAGCTATTAATTCTTTCATAACAACCAAGAAATCACCTAGTAAATCGAAATTTGCCATATGACCAAATTTAGCTAAACCTTCTAACACAGCACCAACTAAACTTGTGATATCAGATTTTAGGATGTTTAGGTATAATGCAAGAGTTAGCTTTAGGATTTCAGCTTGATTCTTCTCCCTTTCTTCCGCAGAAACTGCTTGTTCCGCTGCTCTCATCTCTTCTTCAATTTGTTTCCTCTCTTTTCTTGCTTTCCTTTCCTTCTTTGATAGATGAACTCTGTCCTTCTTTCTTAATTTCATTTTAACTTCTTCTTCACGTTTGGTATTTGGATCGTAATCATGTAGAATATCTAATGATAGGAGTACATTAATGACAGACTCATCGACATTATAGTTTCTTGTCTTCAAAACCTTAGACAATATCCTTACCACATCGACCGAAACGTTACCTTCTTCATCTTCGTTTAAAATCTCTTCCAATACCTTAACAGCTTTATGAAAAAAAGGATCAGCAGAAGGGTTTGGTTTACAGATTCTTCTAATTATTATAGTGAGCAATTCCCCTCTGAAGTTGAAATGCATAGAGCTAGATGTCAATTCAATAGCTGCATTAGTCGCTAGGTTACCCAAATTCACATTGATAGGAGTATCGTTATTAGGTGTACGAGATAATCTAGTCAATAGATCAATATATGCTTTGTAGTTCACGACAAGATTTTGTTCAAAATTTCTCAACCTTGCAACCTCTTTCGATACCTTTTCCTTCTTTTCAAGTTCGGTCAACGGTCTAATTCTATAACCTGGGATAATACTTTTGAAAAGCGGAACCAATGCTAACATGGAGAATTTTGCGGTATTTGGATTCTTTGAACCTGCCATCTTACGTAGACGGGTTAAAGCTGCTGTATTTTCTTCCGCTTCTTCCATAATCTTCTCTACAAGCTCTGCTATAGTTTCCTTCAATTCTATGATAGTTTCTTCTGTATCTGGGGTATCATCATCGTTATCTTCCTCCTCATCTTCAGTTGTCAATGTACCACGAGTCTTCGCTTCATCATCCTCGGATTCAGATTCTTCCTCATTCGTAGGTTTGGTCTGCACTTTGATCATCTTCCTCTCAACTTTACCATCTCTCTTGATCGGTAGACCTTCGACGGTGTTTTCAGTATCCTGACCCTTCATGGTTCTAGGTTTTAATTCATAGTCTTGCTCCTCATCATCCCATGATGTCTTAGAAGGCATAGCATTCTCTAAACCATCCGTATCTTCCACCTGGAACACACCGGTTTCAAGAAGGGCATCAGCTTCTTTTCTCCGCTTTGCTAGCCTTTCTTGGATTTCCTTTTGAGATCTTTTTCTACCCATAGCTAATATATATGTACAGTTTAATTCTTTTGCTGACCAGTGCTTCAAAGATTCTAAAGGTGGCTATTACTCCTCTTACAAGCACCTCAGCTCATCTCAGCTCATCTCATCGCATACTAATTAATTATGCGATGAGCATGCCAAAAATTTTTCAGAATGCTAACATGTTGATTTCTTTTTCCTCCATTATAAAAATGTATATTGAACAAATTTAAGGTGAAACGGTTGAGATCTCAACTTTTAACGCGTAAGTGAAGGAGACATCAGGATTTTCGTAACACTGACAGAAGGGGGAAATATCAACTGGATAATTATTACCATTTGATTAACGTCTACAAAAGTTAAGAAACCTCATCCCTTTTTTTTATACTATTTAAATGGAATCCATGACAGTATGAAAGTCATTCTAGAAAATGGCAAATATGCCAACGTTGCCCCCAATTCAAACAATACACAGACAACGAGTTCAATGGAGAGAAACGATGAAGCAATTGTTGAAAACAAGTCAACCTCTTCCAAGAAAAATTCAAGCGTGAGCAACAACGCTAAAAATAAATTGATGTTGGTTATGCAAGATTATAAGGATGGCCAGATTACTCGCAAGCGTGAATATTACAGCGAAGGAAAATCGAATGAGCCCATAATCATTTTGAACAAAGTTGGAAATGACAAATATATCAAAGATTCAGAAAATATATCTGCTATAAAATCGGCGAGGGTTACATCTTCAGAAGTATCCAAGCCAACAACTCTGAAACACAACTCACGAAAGTTAGTTTTTAAGAGTTTTCTTTACCCCAACGTCAAACCTGCTAATAGCCAATCAAGAAATACATATATGAAGGGGTTAGATGGTAGGGGAGGTAGCAATAAGAAATCTAAGATTTTTAAAACTCTCAAGTACGTGGATAGGTCATTGTTGGTAAATGACCAAAGCAACGTGAAGCCAACATTTAAAATAACAAGACCTCCAATACTAGAACAGAAAAGGCCCGATCAAGCTAGTCTTATGGGACTTTTCCCTAGTAAACTAAACAAATAATAGCTGGCTATTAATTTTCGATCATGTAGGTATATATATATATATGTATACATTTATGTTTATACGTAGTTTACTGTGCGCGCTAAAGCGCTTTTAGCACCCTTTCAATTTCTTCATCCATAACTTTCTGACATTGATCCTGTTCAATACTTTCGCCATACAAAGTTAATATATTCTTAATTCTCTTAACAGACGTTGGTCCGTCAATGATCTTTTCCCTTGCAGCCCCTTCAAAAATAACGTGGGCGAAATCCCTGTCCTTGTTTCTTAAAAATGCTAATATAAGAGCCTCAACTAGCAAAGCAGAATCTGAAATCTCAGTAATAGGATTCTTTTCTTTACTGGTATTTTGAATGTTATTATTGAAAATCTGCAAACTTTGATGAGGATCAGACTTAGAATTCACCAAAATCAACGCACGTAGAATATTGACCCTTGTTTTACTGTCAATATCAGATGGAACTAGCGTTTCTGCCACTTGAAGTAATTTATCATTTGAGCCTACAAAGCTCTGGTAGGCGAAACACAAGAACATTTCATACATTAAGTCGCCAGAATGCGAAGGATAAGCCATTAAGTATTCATGATATAGTTTCAATGCCATTTTGGTATCACCTTTATGCAAACCTAAATACCTTAACATCATTCTTGCCCAATCCAACTCATTTTTATCTAATTCTGATGATATGATATAGGACACAATTTCATCAAACGACTCTTGAGTTTTGAGCTTAGGGAGTTCCGGTGTTTGAAGATCGATCTCTACACACTTTTTAAGGCGCTTTAGTTCCTTGTTCAGCGCATCATATGCTTGGATTTCGTCTTCTGTAAGGTGTATTGTATCATTTACACCAAGTAATGAAAAGTATTTAACAAACAACTCCTTATTGTCCTTGAATAGTGAATCCAAATTTCTTTTAGATAATAAACTGATGATTTGATAGTCCGTAATTTCCGCAAGGTCTAAGGGTAATGGGATTTCGTAATGATTTGGAATCCCTTCAAAAATAATAGGAAGGACAATGGAGGATTTTGTTTGAATTGCGTTAAGAATTATTTTTTCCCATATATGTTGAGGTAAACTACTTTTCTCTTCTAATAAAGAGATCAAGCAAATAGTTCTTGCAAGGTCTTGAACTGTCATCTTAGATTTTCCGTCTTGAATATCAACTGGATCGAAATAAACAAGCTTTTCTATCACCGATACCAAAGCTTGGTCTGATTTCTTCACTAAATTATAATTTTCTTCGAAGAATTCCCAAGAGCTCTTAACTCTGCCTGGATTGTTTCTTAAAACTTCAATGAATGCAGGTATAGACAACTGCGCTGATATTTTCTGAAGTTCTTTGGAATGAATAGCTGCAACAGCAAAATCGTATCTTGTCATTTCTTCTATCAACTTGTTATGAATATTTACTCTTTCATCGAAAGAGATCCTAGGATTTTGCTCTAGCATCACCTTGAATCTATTTGCTATTTCATAAGGTTCTAGACATCCAATTTCTTGATATTGACTTTTAGGTAGGTTTTCTGAAAGAGATTGATTCGATAAGAGCCTTTGAACCGATTCAGTCCATTGTTTTGGAACTGCTTTATTTAATACTCTAGTCGTCAAATGTAATTGCCTTCTAAACCCGTACATGTTATAGCAGAAGACTACTTCGGCCCAATGTTACCTTGCAGACGCAACTCTCTCCTCTTAAGAGCTAATACTAGCTATTAATACAATAATAAGTAGTATGATTAAAGACTCATCGGACTATTATGAGAATGATTTAGGAAGGTTCTTCAAGAGTTTATTTACCCGGACTTAATATACTCAGAGAGAATAGGGTTCGTCCAATTTAGAAGAATAACTTCTCGAAGTTTACCTAATGGCATTCAAGACGTTTTCTTGAGTTCATAGAAATTGATAGGTCTAGCCAATGCCTGCATTTGAATTTATATATACAATTTACATTTGTTTCTTTCTTTGGGATGGCGAAACAAGATATGGAAAATGGGAAGAGGGTATTGGAAATTTAGCCAGTAATTCTTTCACCACGGACATCCCATACAATAAGTGAAGGCGGTGAGGTTGTTCCACTTCGTAATTTCATTGTATTAATGTAGTAACCTTTATTTTATTTTATTTTCTTTTTTATTAGTACGTCTAACCTAGAGCTTAACCATTAGATTCATTTGGAATATTAATGCATGCGTCTTTTGATGAGAAAAAGATCAAGGTTTAAGCAAGACTAAGATCCGTTTGATTTGAGGTTTAGCAGTGAATTTGTACTTTTATTACCATTTTTAGTACTTGAGAGCAAATCTCCGCTTTTTAGCTGCCTTTGGAACTCTGCTTCCAAGGCGTAATAGTTGGTTAACTTCTCTAATGAGTTTGATTTCTTTACTTGCTCCACATTTTGTACCAATCCTCTTGTCTCCTCTTTCTGTCTAACCAATCCTCCCATAACAGGTACAGTATCTGCCTTCTCCCAGGGCTTCAATCGAGGTTGTAAGTGTGCTTCGGACACAAGCGATTGATCAAGAACTATATCTGGAACATCTATAACATTTGGTACGGGTTTATTGTTAACTATAATATCCATAAGCTCATCATAAGAAAGTTCAGCATCAGCTTCAGTTTTGTCGGTCATTTTAATGCTTATAGTACCAGAAGTAAGGATCCAGAATTACCTTGTATCCGCTTTCCAATACTATCTCAAACTGTTCTCATTTCTTGATTTAATATTTTTCCATTCTATTTCAACTCTATTAATATACAGGCATTATTTATCAGTCTGAACTTAGGTAAATATAGTTCCCGACAAAAGACACCAAAGTAGTGGAGGAAAAAGTGTAACAAGTACTGGAGATACATCACCAGCTTTATATTAACATGAATAAACATGTATTTTGGCTGCTATTTGCATCCTTGCTACTGCGAATTGGCTTTTTTGCTTATGGTATATTCCAAGATGCAAATTTCGAGGTGAAATATACTGATATCGATTACTTTGTTTTCCATGACGCTGCGGGCTACGTTTTCAATGGAGAGTCACCATATCTGAGAGACACTTATAGATATACCCCACTTTTAAGCTGGTTGCTTTTACCCAACTATTATACACAATGGATTCATATGGGAAAGATCTTCTTCATTTTATTTGATTTAATTACTGGTGCTATCATCATAAAACTACTTGATGGTACTTGTCAATTGAAGAAACAATTGTGTTTAGCATCTATCTGGTTATTAAATCCAATGGTTATAACCATTAGTACCAGAGGAAATGCAGAATCTGTACTTTGTTTCCTGATCCTTTGCTCATTTTA
This sequence comes from Kluyveromyces marxianus DMKU3-1042, assembly GCF_001417885.1. Taxonomy (NCBI): domain Eukaryota; kingdom Fungi; phylum Ascomycota; class Saccharomycetes; order Saccharomycetales; family Saccharomycetaceae; genus Kluyveromyces; species Kluyveromyces marxianus. The sequence continues at coordinate 1,405,684 of NC_036026.1, forward strand.
TTTCTTGAAACGTAATGAGCTAGTTTTAGCTGGTTTATTTTATGGTCTTTCAATTCACTTCAAGATTTATCCGATAATATATGCCTTACCTATTGCTCTATTCATATTTTTGTCTGCAAAGTCGGGGAGGATTATGAGACTTATAACCATCGGACTGTCAACACTTATAGGGTTGCTCGTACCAACATATGCTATGTTCAAAATTTACGGCACTGAATTTGTGAAACATTCGTATACATATCATTTTGCGAGAACAGATCATAGGCACAATTTTTCTATTTGGAACTTTGTTCTACTTTTAGAGTCTGCGGATATACGTCTATTCGACAAGGTGGAATTCGCTAAGTTTGCATTTGTTCCACAACTGCTCTTGTGCGCGGCACTTCCATATCTCTTGTTTAAATCCCCAAATTTCGAAACAATGCTTAATGTCACATTTTTACAGACATTTGCATTTGTAACGTTTAACAAGGTTTGTACTTCGCAATACTTTATATGGTACATGGTACTATTGCCATTCTATCTCGCAAACACAACGCTAAATTGGAAAAATGGCGCTATTTGCATTTTAGCATGGATTGCATCACAGGCAGTTTGGCTTTCACAAGCCTATAGACTTGAATTCTTAGGTCAAAATGTCTTCTTCCCGAATCTCTTAATAGGGAATGTCATATTCTTCTTAAGTAACGTCTACTTATTGGACATCTATCTGTCAGATATTAAGTTGAGATCAAGACCTTCTCCTCATGAATTAGAAAAGAAGAAGAATTAATTAAGTTATAGTTCAAATAAGAACAGGTTTCAGTAATGATACATTTTTTTTTTTATGATTGAAACGCTACTCAGTTTCGTTATATAGAGTAATCTCTGTCTTTTTCTCTCACTTGTATTATTTGTCCTGTTAAAAGCATATTCATTGTTAACTAGTTTTTCAACCGGGAAAATTAAATAAAAGTAAAAAAAAAAAAGAATAGCTAGCTCATCGTTGAAATTCAACTATCATCTCGATGAATTAAAAACACAAGCTTCGCTACTACCGAGGAACATTCGTATCTGAGTGAAATTTCTGATAACACTTTAAACACTTAAGAAGTCCATAAAGCAGTTATGTCACGTTTTGAAATATACTCTCCGGAGGGTCTACGTGTAGATGGTCGTCGTTGGAATGAACTTAAAAGCTTCAATTGCTCTATAAATACCCACCCCAATGCCGCAGATGGCTCTTCATATTTGGAGCAAGGTAACAATAAAATTATAACTTTGGTAACAGGGCCCCAAGAACCTTCTTCCAAAGGTCAAGTCAATGTGAAACAAGCCAAATTATCAGTAACTATAAATCAGACAAAATTCGCTAAAATGGAAAGAAGTAAATCCAGTCATAAAAACGAGAGACGTATTTTAGAATGGCAAACGTCACTTGTACGTACTTTTGAGAAGAGTTTGATGTTGCACTTATATCCTCGTACCTCAATCGATATTCAAATTCATGTTTTACAACTAGATGGTGGAATTCTTGGAGCTATGCTCAATGGTATGACTTTGGCACTAATAGATGCTGGTATTGCTATGTACGATTTTATAAGTGGCGTGTCTGTGGGATTGTACGACACCACTCCTCTTCTAGATTTAAACTCATTAGAAGAAAATGCAATGAGTAGTGTCACTATAGGAACTGTTGGTAAGACAGAGAAACTATCATTATTAATGGTTGAAGACAAAATTCCTTTAGATAGACTTGAGAGCGTCATGGCTATAGGAATAGCTGGTACTCATAGAATCAGAGATCTAATGGATAAAGAGCTAAGGAAGCACGGAAAGAGGAGAGTTGGAAATTCATCCAACTGATTCAGCATTTAATTAGAGTCCACATATTAAATGGTATGTATATTTGTATATTTACTACAACTTTTTACCTATCGAAGAAAACAAACCTTTTGACTTTTCCCTCATACTACTTGAGAACATCTTCTTCTTCAAGTGGGTTACGTTTTGGTTGACTGTATTTGCAACACTGTTCTTTTTACTCAGAACATCGGCTTGCGCATATGCATCTTGCACATGCTTATTCACCTTATAGTCTTTGAAAATGAAATCCTTATCCGCGTTCGTAGATGATTTGAGAGCATAGTTGATCCAACCTTGAAGACCGGTATCATATTCTTTCAATTGTTCATTATACTCTCTTAATTTCCTTAGTTTTTGAGAATGTGGTTCTTTACTATCTATTAGTTGTACTAAGTTTAACTCGGGTATCTGAGTTTTATGATGGGCAGCTGGGAATTCGTCTCCTTCTTGTTTGAAAGATTCTTTTAGCTTTGATTCCATTTGTGGCTTTTCCCCGTTAACATGTTTGAGAATAGTATCATCACTTGAAATAAAGTCAGATGATTCATTTGCAACCTTAATGTTTGTAGGAAGCGCAGGTGCTGAAACATTATTCGCTATTACCGCAGGCACATTGTATAATGTTTGATTATCGTATATTGTTTTAGTATCTGCAATCGTTCGAATGTCTTCATCATCTACACTTTGGTCATGGGGGAAAGCTTCAAATCTACTTTCCGAATCGGAAGTCACTGTTGCACTACGTTGAACTGATGATGCGTTTATTTGGCTTTCTTCCACAATTTCACCGTTTTCATTTACAACGTATCCTTCTGGAGGATTGTTCACATCGATTGTTTCAGTAACAAAACCAGACCTGAACGCATCCGTATCAGGCTTCCACTTACCTAAATTGATGGATTCTCTTGTTGAAGGTAACATATCTGAACTTCTATCATCTTCCTCGTCAGAGCTATCGGAATATTCAATATCCATCCCGCCAGCACCAAATTGATGTTTAGTATCATCTGATGTTTTCAAAGAAGTTTCATCCAAACTCTTAGTTATACTATTTGTTATCGAATTGACATCGTTTAGATCCTCTTCAGATTCTTCGCTGTCAAGTCCATGATCTTCAGGAATGTCACTCTTACCATTATCAATAGTATCTAAATGAGGCTCAGGTTTAGCAGAATCAGACTCAAAAGATTTAGATTTTATCGTTTCTGCATCTGATTGGTCATTAACTTCTTCTCCTTCTCCTTCCTCTTCTTCTTTCACTATGTTAGCAAAATAACCTTCGTTGGCCACTTTTAATTCATCGTCGTTATCCGAATAGTCCAGATCATCGTCACTGGAATCTAGCACAGAATCTCTAACTCTATTTCTGAATTTGAATGACTCTGCCGAATTAGGGTCCTGCTTTCCATAGGATACAGCTGAAAAAGGTGCATTTCCACCTGTTTGTTCATCAGATTCGTCCGAAGAATACGCTTCATAATAGGAAAGATCAGTTTTAGAAGTTTTCCGCAGTACAAAATCCGATTTAGTATTCTTCTTAGGTGACGATGATTCCGATCCGTAATCGTTAAGTAGCGAATCTGAATCGTTACTTTCAAGATCCTTTGATCGATTGTTATAATCGTATGAATCTGCTTGATTTACGATATGTTCTTCCGCCTTCTGCTCAGCCTTCTGCTCGGCTTCAGGATTTTCTTCATCTAGTTGCTTTAGTTCTTGACTTTCAACATTTTGGTTATCCAGATTCTGTTGTTCCACATATTTGGGTTCATTAACTTCGAGCTCAACATTTTTAGATTTTATCTCTTGTTGTTTCATATATTGTGGCTCATCATTTGTGAGCTTAGTTTCTTGTTCGCTATGGTGACCGTCAGCATCAGCAATGGATGAAGCTGCTTCCTTATCATCTGCATTTTCATCTGCATTTTCATCTGATATCACAACATCTTTCTCAGCTGGCTTTTCTTGAACTTGCTCAATAGATATATTATTAGTCAAAGAATGTTGTTTGACGGAATTTGAACGACTTGGAGACGAATTCGCAACGTCAGAATCTTCATCCTCAACATATGCTGCAAAGTACCCAGTTTTTGAAACCTTCAACTCTGAATCAAATTCGTCCTCCATATCACTGCTAACATTAGGATCGCTATGCTGTGGAGTCATTTCTTGCGAGATTTGGTGCATCAAAGAATCCAAGTCTTCGTTAACAGATTTGTTTCCAGATCTGACAGATGTGTTTCTGGAAGCCGAGCGTTTAGAATTGGAAGAAACAGGTTCCAGTGATACTAAACTACCCTCATCTTTCATATTGGTGAGGTTTGCTGCATTGGGTAGTGGGGGTTGCTTGTCAAGGTTATCTTCGTCTTCGGAATTTGAACTATAGGCATCCCAATCAGCACCGTCGTAATTCGCTTTCGAGGCGCTCACCCACCGTTGAGATTTATTTCTGGCAATATTATCACCCATTCTATCTTTACTTTTCTGTTTAATTTCTACCAAGAGTAATCCTACGTTGTTTTACTCCTATTATCGTTACAAAATGCCTTATATCCTTTGAATTTGACGTAAATTTACAGTTTTGACGTTGTGTTCGGTTTTCATTTTTTATACAAAAAGCCAGGTTTAGTAAATTCTACACGTAAAGTAAACAAGATGCAAATGACGTGTATAGAGTTATTACGACGTAAAAAATAAATAATAATACATACTTAATGAATTTTTGATATGAAACATAGTGTGAATTGATTAATACTAATATTCACTGATGCACTATTGAGCTGAGATTGCTAAATAACTGTTATTGTCGTATCATGGATAGTAGTGGTAATAATAGTAATAGTAGTAGTAGTAGTAGTAATAATAATATATGTATAATTAACTTAGTTTATGACGGTAATATTCGTTTTTGGATTCTAGAGATGGACGTCCTGTCCGCTAGAAAATGATATGAGTAGATAAAAGTTTAATCCAGATATGAATAACCATACTGCTACGGCGATGATGGTAGTTGGGATACTGTTGCTGAAATCTTTATATTGGATGGGCTCATTATTATTATTAGTCAATGGCACCTCGTTATTACGAGAATTGGTATCAACTTCATCATCTCCGGTTTCTTGCGGCAGAAGAGTAGAGTCTGTTGGGGCTGGAGATGAGCTATCCACATTGTTAAGTGATAAGTCTTGCAACGTAAATGAATTTGAAGAATCTTGGGAGCAGTCTATTGTTAAGGGGACCTTCATGATGTGTTTGTTGCTTGCAAAGTATATTAGTGGGGCACTGACGAAAGGGAGTAATAGCGAAAGGACGACTTGTGAGGCGTTTAGAGCTCCAGACAACCCGTTTCTGCCTGCAACCAAGACCAAGATCAAACATGGAGTGATGGCCACAACACGGGTTAAGGCACGTCTGAGGGCCGGGGCAACGGTCCAATTTAAAAACCCTTCTGAGACCATTTGCCCACTTAGTGTGCACACGATACCTGCAGATTGACCCGAGAACAATAGAGCTAAAACGAATATGGTACCTGCGGTCTTCGAGAGAGTATCCGAGAGCAAATTGTAGATGGTAAACAAGTCTGCCTCCTGGGCGTTGTTGGACGTGACACCGTATAGGGTTGCACCTGAGACGATAAGGATGGAGCAATTAACGAACAATGCTACGGTGAATAGAGAGACTAACAATTCTGCGACGGTATAGTTCAATGTGTCGTGGATGGCATCAATGGAAGGTTTATAGTTGTCGTGGTTGTTGTCCTCATCGTTTTGGGAAGGATGGTAATTCCCTTCTTTGATATCGTAGTCTCTTAATCTTGGCTGGACGACGCCCGAGCCCAAGTACAAACTGTGGGGCATAACTGTTGCACCCAAGATAGCCAAACTGAGGTACAAACCGTCTCCTTCGAAGACGGCTTTTGAGGGCAAGAATCCTTTGAATACATCGCCTACTGATTCGATGTGCACAGAGAATAGTTCTATTGCGAAGCACACGACGGTAGCGAAGACGAGCAACGAAACGAATGCCTCGAACCATCTCACGAGTTTCAAGGATCCGTTTGGCCTGTATGCGATCAACACAACTAGGACGTCGATGACGGTGAGGATGACGCCTAGCGGAAGCGGTACTTTAAATAGAATGTTGAGGGAGATGGCGGTACCGACGACTTCTGCAAGGTCTGTAGCGATGATAGCTACTTCTGCGAGTATGTACAATAGTAGGTTGAGGTTTGGAGGCAAGTGTTTTCTGCAATTCTGGGCTAGGTCGAGTCCCGTGACCGCGCCCAACTTGGCGCACAAACACTGCCAAAATGCTGCTAGAATGTTTGTGACAAGCACCGAGAACAATAGCTTGTACCTGTGGGCAGATCCGGCTGCCACAGCGGTGCTGAAGTTACCTGGGTCCATGTAGGAGACGGAAACCATGAGTCCCGGCCCCACGAACCGGGCGTACTTCTTTAGGATTCGTATGCTATTTTGTATAGTTTTGATGTATTGGGGCCTTGTATCGATGATATGGCCGGCGGCGTCTGCTTCTGAGGGATTGGCCCAGGCGTAGCCTGGGCTGCCATTGGAACTGCCATCCCCACTGGGGCCATTCCCATTGGGGCTGCCATTGGTTCCACCACTGGTTCCACCGCTGGGCACACCATCCATGCTTTTCGGCACCTTTTTGTACTGAACAGAGGAGGTCATTGTTCAGATATCAGTGTGCTATATAGACCCTGGCTCACTCTGGTGTCCTATATGTGCATATATAGACGACTACTTTATTTATCGGTTATACAACTGTATGCGCACAATAAATAGATACATACTTTATAATTAATTATATTAAATATATTATATAATGTAACCTTGAATTCCTGGTATATTTCATATTTCATATTCCACCTGGAAGAAGTGCGAGTTCTGGAGTCTGCCATTGGGAAACTACGAAAATCTTGTGTTTTCCCGGAGAAAAGAAAAACAAGAAAACAGAAAAACGAAAAAAAAAAAAAAAAAAAAAAAGCACACACAGACAGAACTCAGCTTCTCCCTCTCTCTTTCTATTTTTTTTGCGTTTACCCGGACGAAGCACGTGATTAGAGCACTTTCACCCGGGTAACGTATTTCACTACATTACCCTCCTTCTTGTGGCATGTGATAGGTAGGAGATATTTTGACGTAATATCTGAAATTATGGCCCAGCTGGGAGCCACAAACAAGAAATGCTGGGCGTACAGGTCCTGACCCCTGCTCATGCGCCAGGCCGTAGTAGTGGTGGTGGTGGTCATATTCTTCTTTCCATTGTGTTCCACACTCCACGTCACAGCCAGGGTGTTGTCTTGTTTTCCTTCCACGGCGTTCTATAGGCGAGGGCCCGCCCGAAATTCAAACCGCCATGCGGGTAACCCCATACACGAACCGCTCCGCCTACCTAAATGACACTTGGCAGATGTCGGTCAATTAATTACATGGGACTTAACCGGGACTAGCTGCGTCTTAGCTGGCGATAGTTACATGCGGAGGGGGAGGGCGCGTCTCTAGGCACCATAGTGGCGCTCTTCCCTCCAGGAATCCAGTACCAGTACCAGCACCAGCACCCTTTCCCATGCCCTTCCCAAGCCTTTCCATGCTTTTGCCCATACCCAAAAACCATTTACGTGTCATTTTCTCGCTCTTTTTCCTGTGTATGTGCGTGTGTGCTGTCAAGAACTCTCGATCATCCCTGCTTTTGCGCAGAAACACGCGCACAGGACCCCCCCAAAAATTGCCAGAAAAAAAATCGAAATTCCAAATTTTCCATTTTCCAAAGCCAGTTGTATGTAATTGTTGTCGTGGTGGTTGTTCTGAGGTTTTGGTAGATTTTTTTGGCAGGATTTGATTGAGCGGTATTTGGTGCTATATAAACAAGAGAGGTGGGTGGTAAGAAATAGAGTGGCAATTTTGAGATTTGATTTGATTTGGTGGTATTAGTTAGTTAGTTAAGTTAGTACACTTGGATAAGTGTAGAGGGATTACATTAAATAGAAGAAGGCTGGAAACTCAGGACAGCAAGAGCCAGTGTGGACCAATTGCATCGTGTATATATAGTCTGAGTTGAGATTATACGGGCTTGAGTTGAGTGAGAGATTGATTGATTGATTGATTCTATTTCAGATAGAGAGAGAATAGTAATAGTAATAATATAGACACACAACAAACAGAAACAGATCGAGAGAAGAAATGTTTGCTGGTAGAAAAAGTTCAGTGGGATGGCTGATGTCGTCGGTAGCTGCGTTTTACGTGCTTTTGGCGGTTATCATGCCAATTGCGCTCAATGGGTCTCAGTCGTCACGTGTTGTTGTGCGTGCCGCTGAAGACCACGAGGACTACGGGACAGTGATCGGTATCGACTTGGGTACCACTTACTCGTGTGTTGCTGTGATGAAGAACGGGAAGACGGAGATCCTAGCCAACGAGCAGGGTAACAGAATTACCCCATCGTACGTGGCCTTCACGGACGAAGAAAGATTGATTGGTGATGCCGCCAAGAACCAGGCCGCCTCCAACACCAACAACACCATCTTCGATATCAAGAGATTGATCGGGCTACAGTACAACGACCCAACAGTGCAAAGGGACATCAAGCACTTGCCATACAAGGTGGTCAACAAGGGCAACAAGCCCATTGTCGAGGTCACCGTCAAGGGCGAGAAGAAGCAGTTCACTCCAGAAGAAATCTCCGGTATGATTTTGGGTAAGATGAAGCAGATTGCCGAAGAGTATTTGGGCAAGAAGGTTACCCATGCAGTCGTTACCGTGCCAGCATACTTCAACGATGCGCAAAGACAAGCAACTAAGGACGCCGGTGCCATTGCTGGTTTGAACATTTTGAGAATCGTTAACGAACCTACCGCCGCTGCTATCGCCTACGGCTTGGACAAGACCGAAAACGAACACCAAATCATCGTGTATGACTTGGGTGGTGGTACCTTCGATGTCTCTTTGTTGTCTATCGAAAACGGTGTCTTTGAAGTGCAAGCCACTGCCGGTGACACTCACTTGGGTGGTGAAGATTTCGACTACAAACTTGTTCGCCACTTTGCTCAATTGTTCCAAAAGAAGCACAATATCGACGTTACCAAGAATGACAAAGCCATGGCCAAGTTGAAGAGAGAAGCAGAAAAGGCTAAGCGTTCATTGTCCAGTCAAACCTCCACCCGTGTCGAAATTGACTCCTTTGTTGATGGTATCGACTTCTCTGAAACTTTGACTAGAGCTAAATTCGAGGAATTGAACTTGGCCTTGTTCAAGAAGACCTTGAAGCCTGTCGAAAAAGTCTTGAAGGATGCCGGCTTGCAAAAGGAAGACATTGATGACATTGTCTTGGTTGGTGGTTCCACCAGAATTCCAAAGGTCCAAAGCCTATTGGAAAAGTTCTTTAACGGTAAGAAGGCTTCCAAGGGTATTAACCCTGATGAAGCTGTTGCATACGGTGCCGCCGTCCAAGCTGGTGTTCTTTCTGGTGAAGAAGGTGTCGAAGACATTGTCTTGTTGGATGTTAACGCTTTGACCTTGGGTATTGAAACCACTGGTGGTGTTATGACCCCATTGATCAAGAGAAACACCGCCATCCCAACCAAGAAGTCCCAAATCTTCTCCACTGCCGTAGACAACCAAAAGGCTGTCAGAATTCAAGTCTATGAAGGTGAAAGAGCTATGGTTAAGGACAACAACTTGTTGGGTACCTTCGACTTGACCGACATTAGACCAGCTCCAAGAGGTGTGCCTCAAATCGAGGTCACTTTCGCTTTGGATGCCAATGGTATCTTGACCGTTTCTGCCACTGATAAAGACAGTGGTAAGTCTGAGTCTATCACCATTGCAAACGACAAGGGCAGACTTTCCGAAGAAGATATTGAAAGAATGGTTGAAGAAGCTGAAAAATACGCTGCTGAAGACGCTAAGTTCAAGGCAAAGAGTGAAGCTCGTAACACTTTCGAAAACTTTGTTCACTACGTCAAGAACTCTGTTAACGGTGAATTGGCTGAAGTCATGGATGAAGATGACAAGGAAACTGTGATGGACAACGTTAACGAATCCATTGAATGGTTGGAAGATAACACCGACGTTGCTGAAGCTGAAGATTTCCAAGAAAAGATGGCTTCATTCAAGGAAGCTGTCGAACCAATCTTGGCTAAGGCTGCTGCTTCTCAAGGCTCTACTTCTGGCGAAGGATTCGAAGAAGAAGAAGACGATGACTACTTCGATGATGAATTGTAAGCTAAGTCTCGTTGATCTTTTCCTTTTTTCCTTTTCCTGTTTCTTTCTGCCTTTTTCAAGTAGGCTGCATCGTTCAAACAAATCAAAGAAATGAAGCAGAGAAAATATAATAAAACTAAAGTGGGAGAGACATGAAGTAAAATAAACACCATTATTTCCATTATATTATTGTTTCTGTTGTCTTGCTATTTTTATTTTTATTTTTTTATTTTCTTCACTTCTTCTTTCCACAAACCATGTTTTAATAATTTAGTTTTAAGTTTGCAATGGCATATCGAGGGACAATCAAATATATTTATCACTTTCCAACAAAAAGAAGGTTGATCACAAATCAAACAAAGAGCTGTCAATCTGGCATTCACACATCAGTTTTATGTTCCTTGAGAAAAAAAAAATCAAATAAAATCAAATTCAAATAGAATTGACATACACTAAAACTATATTAATAGTAAAAAAAATAAATGAATGAAATTCAATTAAACCAGCAGGCTGTTGCATCATGCATGATTAATTCATGAAGTACATTACAAATGAAGTAAATATAAAACAGAAATACTGATAGCAGATTTTTCTACTCTCTTGTATGATTCATATACACATATATATAAAACCTGTTGCAATAGTGATTAGAGCTCCCTCATAATTCCACCCCATATACTGACAACCCATCTCTTAACACATTGTGAATTAATTTTCATGTATCATTGTGTGAAAACGTTTAGTGATTATTGAAGTTTATCGGATTTTATAGAGTATAGCCCACTTAGAATGATTTTAAATACACATACTATTACTTCATAACTATTTGTTAAACGGCAACAAATACAAGTTCAAAATCTGTATCATTCTCATCTTCAGAGACGCAAATAATATCACCACTTTTCAATTCAATGTATCGCGAACTTGGTATACTGGAACCATTGAGTGACGTTCCGTTTGAAGAATCAAGATCAATCAAGTATGGCATTAAAGTATCATTTTTTTGTCTGAATTGAATAGCACAGTGTTCTTTTGAACAACTCTCTTCAGGTATGGAAATATCAGCAATGATAACTTCTTCTTTATCCGTTTCCACATCTCTTAAACTACGTCCCAAACCCCTCCCGATAACGTAACAACTTTTATTATTCAATGCTGTTCGACTCATTTCGCCCTTAATTCCTTTCCTATATATAATTAATTCGTATCGTACACGTTCTAGTTTTGGAATATTGTATAAACTATTATACTTATCTGGGGACATAGCATCTTCTGGTTCCACATGCTTGAGTTGAATTCCATCTTTCTGATTACTTTCGAGCTCTAATAATCCAGATGGCTCAAAAATAGGCAATATTGGTCTTTTGGAATGACCTTCAAATCTACTTTTTTTACGGCCGAAGTTATGAATATACCTACTTCCTTCTCTTTTACCATTCATCCCCCTACAGTACTAGTTGTTACAGCATTGGTGTAGGTTGGAACGAAACAGTTGAAATACGGTAGAGTAATGATCTTTCTCTAACGCTCTTCTATAGTGGGGACTTTTGATACTTTTTAATTTTGGTTCATAGAAAAAGAAATACACATCGAAAATTTTTGGTTAATAGAAAAGAAGCTCATCGCATCTCATCGCATCTCATCGTCAGAAAGAGGTTTAAAAGACAAGACTATAGAACTTTACCGTATTAATAGACAGTGTTAACTTACAATTGGCATCTACACTTCAAGTTGAATCATTCATTAAGTTCCAAACGTATATACAACGTATCAAAGACCGAAAAGAGTAGCACAGAACTGCATAGAAAATACTTGAAATATGGCGAAGAAACAAAGACACAATACTAAACAGAGAAAGCTACTGCGTGAGAAGGAAAACCAAAAGATCCAAGACTTGGAGACTAGAATTTCAGAGTATGATCCAAAACTTGCTAAACCTCTACTTTTCCAAGATTTACCAATAAGTGAGTACACGTTGAAAGGTTTGAAAGAAGCTGCATTTATCAAAATGACCGAGATTCAACGTGAGTCTATACCACTTTCTTTGAAAGGACATGATGTATTAGGTGCTGCCAAAACCGGATCTGGTAAGACCTTGGCGTTCTTAATACCTGTGTTGGAGAAATTATACAGAGAAAAATGGACCGATATGGATGGTCTTGGTGCTTTGATCATATCTCCTACCAGAGAATTAGCCATGCAAATCTACGAGGTATTGAGTAAGATCGGGAAACACACCACATTTTCTGCAGCCTTGGTTATTGGTGGTAAAGATGTCAATTTTGAGAAGGAAAGACTCTCAAGAATTAATATTCTAATCGGAACTCCTGGTAGAATTTTACAGCATATGGATCAAGCCGTTGGGTTCAACGTTTCTAACTTACAGATGCTAGTGTTGGATGAAGCGGATAGATGTCTCGATATGGGGTTCAAAAAGACTTTAGATGCTATCATAAACAATTTACCCCCTTCTAGACAAACTCTATTATTTTCTGCTACACAATCTCAAACTTTAGACGATTTGGCAAGACTATCCTTAACAGATTACAAACAGGTTGGAACATTGGAAGCTCTAAACTCAAAAAATGCTGCTGCCACTCCAGAATCGTTACAACAGTCGTATATCGAAGTGCCTCTAACCGATAAGCTTGATATATTGTACAGTTTCATAAAGTCACATCTAAAGTCAAAACTTATTGTGTTTTTGTCTAGTTCCAAGCAAGTTCACTTTGTATATGAAACGTTCAGAAAGCTACAACCAGGTATTTCATTAATGCACTTACACGGTAGACAAAAACAGACTGCTAGAACGGAGACTTTAGACAAATTCAGTAGAGCACAGCACGTTTGCTTATTTTCCACTGATGTTGTTGCTAGAGGTATCGATTTCCCATCAGTAGACTGGGTCATCCAAGTTGACTGTCCGGAAGATGCAGACACATATATTCATAGAGTTGGAAGAGCGGCAAGATTCGGAAAAGAGGGTAAATCGCTCATTATGTTAACTCCTGAAGAACTCGAAGGGTTCTTGAAAAGATTGAAGTCTAAAAATATCGAACCAAGCAGATTGAACATCAAACAGTCAAAGAAAAAGTCCATAAAACCACAACTACAATCACTATTATTCAAGGACCCAGAATTAAAATATTTAGGTCAAAAGGCATTCATCTCCTACGCGAGATCGATCTATATCCAGAAAGATAAAGAGGTTTTCCATTTTGATGAGCTTCCACTCGAAGAATTCGCCAACTCTTTAGGTTTACCAGGTGCTCCAAAGATAAAGATGAAGGGTATGAAATCTATAGAAAAGGCAAAGGAATTAAAAAATACATCAAGACAGCTTCTCTCGCTTGCCAAAACCAATGAAGATGGTGAACTTGTTAAAGAATCAAAAAATGAAGTCAGAACAAGGTATGACAAGATGTTTGAACGTAAAAATCAAACTGTTTTGAGTGAACATTACTTAAACATTACAAAATCACAAGCTGAAGAAGATGAGGACCAAGACTTCATCAAAGTAAAGCGTCAAGATCACGACTTGAATGAAAAAGATTTACCAGAACTAATTATTCCAACATCTAAGAGAGCACAAAAGAAAGCGTTATCGAAGAAGGCGGCATTGGCATCAAAGGGTAATCCAACTAAAGTCAAGTTTGATGATGATGGTGTTGCTCATCCTGTTTATGAATTAGAGGATGAAGAGGCATTCCATGAGAAGGGTGATTCACTCAAACAAAAGGAGGAGTTCTTGTCTAAGGAAGCTGAATTAATGGCAAAGGTTGATGTTGAAGATAAACAAATAGCTAAGGAGAAGAAACAAGAGAAAAAGCGTAAAAGATTAGAAGCAATGAGAAGAGAGATGGAAGCGGAAATGGATGACAGTGACTTTGAAGGTGAAACAGTAGCTTATCTCGGTACTGGTAATCTCAGTGATGACATGCAATCTGGCGATGATTACGAATCTGATTCAGAAGAAGAGTCTGATTCTGAAACTAGCAGACAGCCTCAAAGAAAGAAGAGTAGATACGACAGCTCTTCCGATGAAGAAGATCATGGCGAAAAAGATAAGTTTGGCAAAATTATTGAAGTGGAAGAACCTAAGACCCTTGAAGATTTGGAATCTTTGACTGCTAACTTAATAGACGCATAGTTTTCACTGCATAGACATAGACATAGACAACTCTAGATTATAATATAACTTATATATAGATCAAAACCTGCAATTCGTGATTTTAAGCATCTGCGAAATCCTTATTCTTTGTTCTCCGAACTAAACTATCAACACGTTTAAAATGATGAATCTCTATTACTGCAGGAAAAGTCAACTGTAAAGCTTTCAGTTTAGAGCTTGAAAAAAAGTAAAAGGTTGAAAATAAAAGATGCGATGATTAAAATGAGAAGTACTTAAGTTACTTGCCTAGCAAAGTGTATGAAGTCCGTGAAGTGCTATAGGAAGCTTCAGTTTACTGGGTATTGTCAGGTAAGTTCTAACTTCTTAGAATTGGGAAAATAAAAGAAAACTGTGCTCAGTGAACCCATTTCCAAAATGTCTAATCAAAGCGACTTAGTACTATCAAGACCATATCTAACAAAGTCACAGATACAAAGAGCCCAAAAACACACTATTCCTGACAGAAGAGCATACAACCAGAAGAGGATACTTGTCTTCAAATTTTTATGTCAACTGTGCGTGCAGCTTAAATTACCGAGAAAGACTCTAGAGGCTACAATGTATTTCTATCATCGGTATCATGTATTCAATAAATTCGAGACTGAGATGTGTTATGATATCGGCACGAGTTGCTTGTTTTTAAGTTGTAAGCAAGTTGAAACGTTTAAGAGGATAGGGGAAGTGTGTAGTATAGCATTGAAGATTCGCAACGTTCCACGAGTAACGTCGGATGTTCTTGAATCTTTTAAAAAGAGAGTAATGCAAATGGAACTACGAGTACTAGAGGCTTGTTCCTTTGATTACAGAATCAATAATGAAGTGCATATTGACGAGTTCATCGTAAAAATCGGGCGTGAACTCTCATTTTCCTACGAGGTTTGCCGGTTGGCATGGCTCATAGCTTTTGATGTTTTAAAGTTAGAATTATTAATTACCGTTCCACCTCATACTATCTCATTAGCGGTACTAAAACTTGCATGCGAACTACTTAACGAAAGTAAGTGGCCAAATGTTCGATATAATCTTTTTGAAACCGACTCAGCATCATTTCACGAAGCATATTTTGATATTCTAAACTTCTATATTAATGTATTCGATGCATGCAACCTCAAAGATCATAAGACTGTACAGAAGTTGGACTTAAAGATTGAGACTTTTATAGAAATAAAAAAGAATGCTGGATTGGAAAGTGGACTCAAAACAAATGTTTTATTGTTGGACAAAGATGATTACGTTTCAAAAGAACGTAACTTTTCAGTTAAAGAACGAAGATATGTCTTGAACAAAGAATGTCTTCAAGAGGAACTGGCCTCAAACAAAAAAAGACCTATTAGTGAACTAGACTAAAAAATACTAATAAAATTCCTAGTATGTAATATTTACACTAAATTTCAAAGTGATTCCAATTGGAATTTATATCTATTTCTTCTCAATGGATCAATGATAATCAATTTCTCAAGATATTCCTTAGACTTTGGCTGTATATCTTCATGAAGTACGTTACATTGAATATCTTCTATAACTAACAAAGTTTTCAAACACCATATATTTTCCTTACCAGAGAAGCTAATATCATCATTGTTAATTAGTATAATATTCTCTGTGAACTCTTTCAAAATAGAACTATATTTCTCCTGTTTCATATGCTCTTTTAAGGCACTATCTCTAATAAACCAAATAAGGTATGTCCATACCGACTGATCTTCCGCATCTGTAAACATTGCATTCTTGATGTATTCAAGCTCAGAGTCAATAAAGCTATCAATGTTTGATATTTCATTTCTTTCAATCATGTTTTCTATCAATGCAGTTCTTTGGAACCAGGCACTGAAGTTTGATATGTTTTGATTAATTTTCTTCGTAGTATAAGCAAATTCATCAGAGTCGAGACTTTCCTGCTTTATTCTTTCTAGATTTCTAACAATGAATCTTCTGTAATGCCAACCATGGAAGTTTCTGGCATCCATTTCTAAGAGTTTGCTTAATATACCCAATTCAGTTAACCATATTTTTAATGGGGAATTTGGGTAGTTTTCTAAGCACCACACTCTGTGATTCCATATCCAATACACCTTTGGATGAGTTTTCAATTTCTCCATGGTAAACATCAGTTCCCCATCCCAAAAACCCACGTCAAGTGTAGACGAAAGTGACTTTATTATCTGGCGTCTATAATTCCACACCACATTGAGCTCAGGATTCGCATTCAATAGACGTGTAGTCTTGAGAAGGGAGTCTGCATCTAGAACTCCACGATCTTTCAAAGCTAGCACTTCATCAGTCAGGCTTCTATAATCTAATATTTCTTGACGTTCCTTCTCGCGTTTTTGCCTTAGCAATTCTTTAGTCCATTCCCTTCTTTTCACTCCATGCTGTATTTGATTCCATTACCTCTTTAGTTAGTAATTCCAAACTCGGTAAAATCCTCATAATCAAACTTGTTTACACTTGAACATACCATTTTAAAGGTATACTGCACTTTAAGCCTTTCAATCTAGATAATCTACTACTATGTTGTTATTACTTTGATAGTGTTTTACGTTCTATATTCCGAAGAGCCTAAAAAATCGTTGTTTTAAATATTCCTGGTTCGAAGTCGTACAAACAAGTCTCTTTTATTATCTTTAAAACAAAGATAAAGATGATCAATTGATACACGAAAGGCCAACAAACTATAAGGACTATGGAAGCGATATCTTTGAAAGGATCTACTAGAATAATTACTGAGTTTTTTGAATATAGCTTAAATTCAATTCTTTACCAACGCGCCGTATATCCGGCAGAAGACTTTACAACTGTCAAAAAGTACGACTTAAGCCTTTTAAAAACGGTTGATACGGAATTGAAGCAATATATTAGAACTATTCTCCAACAAGTACATAGGTGGCTCTTGGGAGGTAAATGTCATAAACTTGTTCTTTGCATTGTAGATAAAGATGATGGAGAAACAATAGAGAGATGGGATTTTAATGTGAATGGGTCGGAAAGCGCCAACGGCGAGATGCAAGAAAATATAGAAGTTCCATTAGAAGAAACCCAAAAAGAGATTCGGGCACTACTAAGACAGATAACTGCTAGTGTCACCTTTTTACCTGAGTTGAAAAACGAAGGAAATTATACATTCAATGTTCTTGCATACACGGATAGCAATGCACATGTTCCAATGGAATGGACTGATGCTGAATCCAAAGATGTAGAGGATGGAGAAGCTGTCCAGTTTAAGTCATTCAAAACCTCTAACTACTCAGTGGGTGCACAAGTCACATATAAATTCTAACGTTCAGCTTAAGGATATTATGAAAATCTAAACAAGACCATAAATATAGTCACTGACTTAGGACATCAATTATGTCAATAATTTATCTCTTACCAAGATTAAAATGTTCTTCACTATTAAGCACATCCCCTTTGCATATTTATTCCTCATAATGATGTTTCTTCCAGACTTCGATCCAAATCTTCAAATGTTCGATTAACTTTTCCCTTAACAATCCTTCACATTCCCCTTGCATAAATGGAAATAATTGAGCCAAGAGACATGATTCAAACATTTTCATTTTGGATACAGCAGTGATATCAAACTTGATTTCCTTTCTTATCTTGAACAATGCTGCTAGGTCTAGACGAATCATGTTTGTGTTTGAGGCAACATCAATTATATCACGAATAATTGTTGCCTCGTATTGGAGATCCACAGGATCATTATTTGCCAACCTAAAATAAAGGTACATTATCCGATCATAAATTGGTTCATTAACAAGTTCGGGTATTTTAGTTGCTATTAAGGGTTGGAATTCATCATATTTACCTGCCAACTCATTAATTAAATCACCAGTTGTTTTAGTGTCTATGGTAATGTTATAACTACTTCTAATTATCTCAACAGGAAATAGAGCAGCAAAGTGATATGGGTCAACACTTTTTGAAATCAGATTTACCTTAGAGAAACTATCGGCATCAATGGCATATGTCACTGATATATGCCACAATAATATAGTTACCGTACACAAAAGTCGCTTCATTGATGATAGCATTATCAGTTTATAATAAAATATCCAGATTACAATCCGTATCACTTAGAAATATAGAGAGTTAAACCTTAAAAGTTTTGGGTGTTTGTCAAAACACTGTTATGACGAAAAGATACTTTTATATAATTTGGTTAACTTGTGTTTTATCTTTTAACCTTTTTTTCTGTCACTACCAAAGGAAAAGTTAGGTTATTGCAAAAAAATGAAAAGCGAGTGTAATTGACATATGGTGATAAAATACTTACACTCGCGCAAATATATTGTATATATTTAATAGATCGTTTATCAGTTTTAATAATTCTACATAGCAGTAAAACTAAAAAATTCAAGTAAATCAACCCTTCTTAAAGAAAAAGCTAGAATTTGAGACAAGTTGCTTGATATCATTCAATTTATGTGCGGGTACCTTTGGTGATGAGCTTCTACTCGGTGTGTTTCTGACAATTTGTTTATTAGTGGAAAATCCAGGACGAGGCACTTCATATATTTTTAGTTCGTTGGTAATAAAATTCTTCCATGTAGGTTCCACAACCCTCGATAAGTTATGAATGAAGTTCTGTAACTCTCTAACATTAAAAATGATTTCACTAGAGCTTAAAGGAGTGTTCTCATCATGAGATTGTTGGAATTCGGACCAAATTCGTTTCCAAAGGGCCAAATCCCATGGGATACCCTTTAATGCCAAAATGAAGGACCAAAAGTTCGGATCAGTATTCTTACTCTTCGTAATCGCATGGTAAGTCTCTAAATATGTCGTATCAGGATCTAATGGAGATACGAGAAGCTTCAAAAATTGGGTCAGTTTATCCATGTTGGAATCAATATGGGTCGTTATTCTTTTTGCAGATATATCACTATGAGGTAGATTTTCAGGAAGAGATCTTAACACTTTTCTTAACAATTCAACATCAAGTAGTAACTGTTCTGATATGTTGATTACTTGCTTAACTTCGAACTGCCTTTTTGAATTTAAGGTACAATAGGGAAGTGATGGTTTTAAAAGCTTTATTATTTGTGCTTCAAAAGAAATTGTAATAGAGTCAATGGTTCTATCCAAAAAGTTCCATGAGTAAACATCCCTATTAAATTGACTTAAAATTTTGTAGAGAGTAGAGTTGTTTATGTCATCTGGTTGTAAAATGTTTTGCAAAGTTGTCACATATCTACTGTAGTCTTCAACCATAGTGTTTGACCAATTAGTATTTACGAATTCTCTCCACACAAATTCGAATTCCTTGTTAATTATTCTGTTTAGCAATAAATTGATCCCACCTGCTACTAGGTTCATGTATTTTTGTTTGATTGGATCAAAAATCTTGACGACTTTATCAATATTATCATCATCACCTTCCAGATATTCTGATAACTTTTCTTGTAACTGATCGATGGTTATGGCGCAATAATCTGCTGTATTTATTAATAATACAGTATACTTCAAAACCTCATCTCTATCACTGATTGCCGTATTGTCTGGTAATAATAATGGGTTTAAAATTTTTTGATGATACTCGTTCAGCCACTTGACGAAGAACTGGGCTAACTCTATCATAATACTGGATTTATTACCACCTTCAATCAAACTAAATGTTTGCGAAAGAATACTCCGGTAGGTCCTAAACAAGTCTGCGCTTGAAGGCACGACAAGAGATTCATTTTCAGCGGGTAACTTTTGTTCATTAAGGTAAGTGAGAATTTTAGCATTCAATGTAGTGTCTTGATGTCTAACCCAGAACTTGAGGTAGGGTTCAAAGCATGTCGATATCTTTCCTTCATACTTATGAGAGAACTTAACAGAGATATATTTTTCAAATTCTAATGTTGTTTGCAATGCCTGCATAAACAAGTCAATAGATGTATTGTCAGATAGATCTCTTTTTAGTAGTATTTTCAAATCGTTTGACGTCATCGAGAAGAATGAGTCTGTTAATCTTAATGGGATTTCCCAATCGGCAGGGAAATAATTACTAGTGTTGGATTGGAAGTTGTTCAAAACCTTTTTGAAAAAAATGTATCTACGAGACAAGTTCTCCAATGAACCGGCTTCGTCGTCTACTTGGAATATTTCTTTAATTTCGTAGAGCAGAGAATCTAAACAGAGTTGTACAATTCTCTCTTTATAGCGCTCATCAGCTGCTACTATTGAACATACTCCGGACTTCATTGTATCATAATCATATTTGCTGTTTTCTCCGTCTTTCAACACTTCTTTCGTTACCCTTTCACAAGCCTGTAAAGTATCGCTTTCTAAGCGGTTAATTTGATTTAAGAACTTGCAGAATTCATCGAGGGCCTTGTAATCTTGAAAAGATACCGATAAGGAGTGCATTACTTTGAATGGTCCACATAAACCGACGTAATCCTCGGACTCAAGACACTTTTTCGCACTCACATAAGCATCGCTTAACATTTTCAAATTCTCAAAACATGTCATAGACTTTGTTATATTCTTTTTAGCGTTATCTAAATGTGATATATCACGTGTGAGCTCAGCTATATTAGCTTCCGTTGTGTTCGACATTTCTTTAGTCTTAGCTATTGTCTCAAATAGCGTATCGAAATCGTATTCTTCTTGTAGTTGCTCTGGTTCATTTGCTTTTGAAGAACTTTCTCGCAGGCCATTTTCCAATGTCAATTTGTATTGCTCCGTCAATTTTAAGACGCTATCGATTTCTGTCAACGATGCTGTGCTACCAAATATTTTAGTCAAGTCATCCAGCGGATCGTAATCCAGAGATTCAGATATCATAACTATTATTAGGGTTTGAACCAACTGGAAGGGGTGCTGCAACTGTTTCAACAATTACTCGAGAAACGTCTCTGCGACTATGCTCAATGGGTGGCAGATCTCAGCAGAGTGATATTAATATTACAACTAACTCTCTTTCTGTAGTTTGCTTTTAACCGAGTACTGTTTTCTATTTATTTCAATTTTAACCTGAGATGTATAATTATGGTATATATTTTGAACATTAGAAGGATCTCTCTATGCTTGTTGTGCTTTGGATTATTGCATGTAAAAATGAAGAAGGGAAATTAAGAAAAAAAAAAAAACTAATATTTTTATGAAAAAATAATGCTCCAGGGGAGGTTCGAACTCTCGACCTTCAGATTATGAGACTGACGCTCTTCCGACTGAGCTACTGAAGCTTGTTATACGGCCAGTGTCTGAAAACTTCAAGTCATGTTCTCCGTAAGCGATCATGTGATTGAATAGTTAACAATAATTTTTTTTTTCATGGTTCAGAACGAAAAAAATAAAAAAAGCGTTGACATCTTGAAATATTATTGCAGAAGAATAAATAAGCCAAAAGTATTTCTAGTATATAAAAACATGAGTAGCTAAATATATAGAGGTGGCAAAAGAAGAAGAATAGGTGATTCATACAGGAGATTGAAGATAAAAAGCAGCCATACACTTACAGGAATAGAAGGAATAATATAAGATGTCTTTGAAACTTCCTCAAAATCCAAATGCAGGGCTATTCAAGCAAGGGTACAATTCGTATTCCAATGCTGATGGCCAAATCAACAAATCTATTGCTGCTATTAGAGAAATCCATCAAATGTGCTTAACTTCGATGGGTCCATGTGGTAGAAACAAGATTATCATCAATCATTTGGGAAAGCACATTGTGACGAACGATGCGGCAACAATGTTGAGAGAATTAGAAATTGTTCATCCAGCAGTGAAGGTTTTGGTGATGGCTTCTGAACAACAAAAGATCGATATGGGCGATGGTACGAATCTTGTGATGGTTCTAGCTGGTGAGCTATTGAATGTGAGTGAGAAACTGATTGCATTGGGTCTTTCTCCAGTAGAGATCATCCAGGGTTACACTATGGCGAAGAATTTCACTTTGCAAGAATTGGACAAGATGTCTGTGATGAATATAGAAGACAAACACGAAAAGAGCGAGCTAATCAAGATTGTAAAGCCAGTAATTGCATCCAAACAGTATGGCTCTGAGGACATTCTAAGTTCTTTGGTTGCTGATGCGGTATCGCATGTCTTGGCACCAAACTCGAATTATTTCAACGTTGATTCTGTTAGAGTTGTGAAGATTATGGGTGGCTCGTTGTCGAATTCTTCAGTTATCAAAGGTCTTGTGTTCAACCGTGAACCAGAAGGACATTTGAAGTCTCTTCCAGAAGGCCAAAAGCACAAGGTGGCTGTGTTCACATGTCCGATTGACATCTCCAATACCGAAACTAAGGGTACCGTGCTACTTCACAATGCGCAAGAAATGCTAGACTTCACAAAGGGTGAAGAGCAGCAACTAGACCAAATGATGAAGGAAATTGCTGACGCTGGTGTTACTTGTGTCGTTGCTGGTGCAGGTGTTGGCGAACTAGCCTTGCATTATTTAAACAGATACAACATATTGGTCTTGAAGGTCCCAAGTAAATTTGAACTAAGAAGAATCTGCCGTGTTTGTGGTGCCACTCCTATGCCTAGACTAGGTGCCCCAACTCCCGAAGAGGTCGGTGTTGTTGAAACAGTCAAGACCATTGAAATTGGTGGTGACAGGGTGACTGTGTTCAAACAAGAAGCTAATGAGACCACAAGAACCGCTACCATCATCTTAAGAGGTGCTACTCAAAACAACTTGGACGATATCGAGCGTGCCATCGACGATGGTGTTGCTGCCATTAAGGGCTTGATGAAGCCAGACGGTGGGAAGCTAGTTCCGGGTGCCGGTGCTACCGAGATCGACTTGGTTTCGAGGATCAGCAAATACGGTGAAAAAACTCCAGGGCTAATGCAATTGGCCATCAAGCAATTTGCTGTGGCGTTTGAAGTCGTCCCAAGAACCTTGGCAGAAACAGCCGGTTTAAACGTTAACGAAGTTCTACCAAACTTATACGCTGCCCACGCTCAGACAAGCGCCGAAGACGGTGAGGCTGACACCGATGACTCCTACACCAACGACGGCTTTTACAAGGGTGTAGACATAGACAGCAACACTCCTGAGTGTATCAAAGACGTAAGAGAAGAAGGCATATACGATTTGCTTGCAGCCAAGAAGTTCGCGATCAACGTAGCCACGGACGCTGCAAACACCGTGCTCTCTGTCGATCAAATAATCATGGCCAAGAGAGCTGGTGGTCCAGCCGTCCCCAAGGGCCCTAAACCGGGCAACTGGGACCAAGACGATTGATTGATGATCGACTGATTCATCCACTGATCATGTTAAATATATCGTATATACATACCCCCTTTCCTCCCATTTACCCATCTCTGTACATTATTCTCAACTAAGATATACAGGTGTTACTCCTACTAGAAAGCAACTTTCAAAATTACGAAACCAAATGACGTACGTGCACATCCTAATCTCCGGCACAGCCTTTGCCTTGCCTCCCAAAATTAAATTATTTTTCTAATCCTTTTCCGAACTTTTCCATCTTTTTCGTGCTCGAAAGGCATATTATTTTCGTACGTTTCCTAAAAGGCAAAGTGACAAAGACAAAAAGTTTTCATGGAAATGGAAATGGAAATGGAAATGGATCAGATTAGAGATTATAGCCAGTTCGCATCCAGTTTAAAGAGCGAAAGGCAAAATTCATCTCTGTTTGTGGGATTTACAGTTGAAATCTGGTCTACGCAGTTGAGTTTCCCGGTCCTCAAATTATTTCATTTTGATTGCCACTTTGTTTCGTTTTTATCGCTGCTAGAATCTCAGTGTTTAGTTAGCTATTGTAAATTAATTAATTTTACTATTTTTTTTTTTTTTTTTTTTCTGTACAGAGAAGGCCTTAGCGTTCATTATAATCATCATAAGGTTGGCCTTTATAATTATAATAGTGAACAGCAGTCTGATTAGCAAATAGAAAGGGAAAATTTGGGACTACAAAAGGTTTAAGAGAAGTAGGAGTAGGGTTAGAATCTACGAAGGATAATAAAGTGTAGAAGGAATTGTGCAAGAAGCGGACTTACCGACTGGCTTTTTTGTTGAAAAGACGAGTTAGTTGGAAAGAGTTTAGTTAATTTGGAAAACAACGCATACTAGAAATGCAAGCCGCATATGGCAAGCAAGATAAAGACGACAAGACGGTTGCAACAGAGGTCGGGTACCGAGAATCGCTGTCGATGTCAAATGCGTCATCTACTGACTCGCTAGATTTGTTGCTGGAGAGGCAACGACAGCGACAGTTGAACCATCCGTTGCATCAGAGACACATTGGCCCAGTTTTAAGTGCTGAAAAAGGCAGTGGGAGTAATAGTAGCGCCGGAGGTAAGGCTGGTAGTGGATCCAGAAGCACGTTTGACCCGGTGAAGGAGACAAACACGGTGTCTTTGGAGTACGATCCTATCTCAAAACGTAAAGTGTTGAACACGTATGAAATTATCGAAGAGTTGGGCCATGGACAACACGGAAAGGTTAAACTAGCTCGGGATTTGGTGACTAAACAGTTGGTTGCAATTAAGATCGTCGATAGACACAAGAAGCGTAGCTTCAGTGATAGATGGGCCAGCAGGCTAAAGAATCCACAATCTGGGATTGAGGACGAAAAAATCAAGAGGGAAATTGCGATAATGAAAAAGTGTCACCATGAACATGTAGTGAAGTTGATCGAAGTTTTGGACGACGTGAAGTCCAGGAAAATTTATTTGGTACTCGAATATTGCTCCAGGGGAGAAATAAAATGGTGTCCTGGTGATATCATCGAAACAAAAGCAAGAGGACCCCCACTTTTGAGCTTTCAGAGAACTCGAGAAATATTTAGAGGTGTTCTTTCAGGCTTAGAATACTTGCATTTTCAAGGTATCATCCACAGAGATATCAAACCAGCCAATCTATTATTATCGGAGGATGGAACTGTTAAAATATCAGATTTTGGTGTCTCAATTGCCTTTTCGTCGGATAATAGCAGCGATTCTTTAAACGAATTGGAACTCGCAAAAACAGCTGGTACTCCAGCTTTCTTTGCTCCTGAAATATGTCTTGTTGGAGACTCTATTGAAAAACTGGATATAGACCCTAATAACAAGGAACCTTTAATTTCATTCCCTATCGATATTTGGGCAATGGGTGTCACTTTGCATTGTTTACTCTTTGGAAAACTCCCGTTTATTTCAGAGTTTGAGTTGGAGCTCTTTGAGAAAATAGTAAACGAACGCTTGTCCTTCGCTGCTTTCAAAGATGCTGCCAAATTGTCTGTCTCCCAAATTCAATCTGAAGAAGAGTATGAGGCAGCAAAGGATTTACTAGAGAAACTTTTGGAAAAAAACCCAAGGAAAAGGATATCGATACTGGAATCGAAAATGCACCCATGGGTTTGTTGGGATTTCAATAATTTAACATCCTTAAATGATGAAGAAAAAGCGTTAAAACTCAAAGAAAAATCAAGATTCCAACGAAGTCCAATTGATGAGGTAGAACAAATATCTATTTCTGAACATGAGCTTGATACTGCTGTTGGTGGTATAGGTCATAAACTAAAGCACAAAATGCAAAAAGTTTTACCTTCTTTGAAGAGAAATCAGCATCCAAAACTGAGCGCCGAAGGTTCAGAATTCAACGGAATACATTCAGATCCTCTCTTTGGAGAGAATTTAAAAACTTATGCATCATGTACTGATAATGGAAACTTAATATTGAGTGAAGAAGCTGAAAATTTAAGAAATAACGTGAATACAAGCACAAACAATAATAATTCGAATATAAGTCCTTTTAGTCAACCTAAAAAGGATATATCTGCAAGAGAAATATTCCAGCAAGAATTGCAAAGATTCGATGACAAGAGAAACCCTGATTCGATCGTTTCTCTCCCAGTAAACTCTTCGTTTGCTTCATTGGACAGCTTTTATATAGATAATTTTGCTACTCGAAGAGTTAATGACAATCCATTTTCTGGCACTCACAACCAGTCATATATGGTCGACAATTTTGAAAGACCCATTCCAAACTATCTGCCAAAGAATAATTCTAACGGTAGAGTACCAACTCAAAACTCTTTTCGAATCCCTTCACCAAGCGCGCTGCAAATTGATAGCTTAACAATGTCATCAGGAATATCAGGGAGAAACATGCGAAATAGTTTACATTCACCTGTACTATCACCAACAGGAGCCTTTAACAGAAGATCCAGTAACGATTTTCCCAATGCAGCAATAAGTAATAGGCTAAGAAAACCAGTCGTTCTGCCTCCGCAAGATAAAATTCAAAATAACACGCCAACTGACCAAAGATCCTTTCAAGATAATATAAAAAAGAGTCCTGTAATTTCCCAATTTGAGAAACGCACCAGAAAATCAAACATTGTTTTCGAAGGCCTTCAGGAGAGTGATGGCGAAAGCCAATCTACCACTTCTCAAATTGACCACGGAAATGTATTCCATGTTGGAGGTGAATCTGACCAAGAAAGTCGCATGGATGACGGGTTCTACCTAAGTGATTCTCATTCAGATGCGGAATCTCTACCTTTCCAATTCGGTATCGATTCAGAACACGGTAGCGTCTTATCTTTGAGAGATTTGAGTGGAAGCCGTCGAAATTCAATACCGTCATATAATGATGCTACAGACCGTCACTTTCCTCATGCATCTGGAAAAGAATCTAAATCACACTCCGAAATTTCTGAAGACGATTTCGGCGGGACATTAGGTTCCGATCAAACGCTATCACGAGAACGTGGAGACTCAACAGATAAAAACTTTGCTATTCCTTCGTCTGCGTTTGTTGATTCATACACGGAAATGGAAGAAGTACCACCGGAAATGCTTTGCTTGATACCGGAAACTCAAAGTCAGATGGAATCTAGTTCAACACACACCAGGAGTAGTTCTAGAGGATATTGTCAAAATGTAACCATTCCTGTTTTGCCCACAACACAAGAATCCAGTTTTGATCATATTGTAACTATGAATAATTCCAATAAAGCGAAAACGCTGCTTCAGAATGTTCTTTCATCTAGTAACACTACCAGGACAAAGTCATTCAGTAATTTATTCCAGCACAGAACACCATACAATGAATCTGATCAAATTCCTGCTTCTTCATTTATAAACCCTCATTTAAGTCAAAATAACGCTGGTTCACATGATACCAAACATAATTCTCGACTAAATGATCATGAAGTTCAAGGTAGGTTCAGGTCTAAATCGGTCAGTGTAGGACTACTCGCCGAAAATCAAGAAAAAAATCGGAAGTAGACACCCCTCTTCGATGTCTCTAATGTTTGTCCTATAGAAGAGTATGTATATTAAATAAATAGCATTTAATTTATTAGTTTTGCATCAAGGAAAGTTATTTTCTCAATCTACCAAATCTTAATCTTTTACTACTAGTTTTAGTCATATCTGTGGTTGTTTGGTACTCAGCATTATTAAAATTGGATGAAACGTCCGCCCTAGGTTCAATCTTCAAACTCAATTCATATTGTTTTTCGATTGAAGGTATATTGTTCATGTCTGACTCTAAAAACGCATTTACGTCGTCGGAATGTTTGAGTTTATAAGTAATCTTCTGGAAAGACATTATCTCATTTAGAATTGTGACAATTTTTAAACGCTTAGAAAAATTGATAATTTCTGGATTGTTATTAAGGAAGTCTGGATTTCCACTTGCGGTGAATGTAAGATCAGACAAATACACACCAAAGAATGGAACACAAGGTACATCATGAACGGTTTTCAAAAGTTCACGATACCTAAAGAAGTTTTTCGTCGAGTCCATTAATGTATTCAATTTATCCAAAGAGTTTAAAACATGCTTTGGTAATCGTTCAAATGTCTTCTTTAATCTAAAGATAGGAGAGGAGTATAAAGCAGACACAATTGCTGTCATGGATGAAAAGTTTTTAAGGTTATAGCACTGCTCTGAGACTTGGATAAAAAACTGCAACACTGCTGCTCTTTTCTTACCATCTGCTTCCTTAACAATGCTATAGGACACAAAATCTGTCAAACGATTCGAGGATGTAATAAATTTGGATATATTAGCCGAACCACCAAAATTCGCGTGTTTCTTATGCCATATACGATCCAAACACTCAAATTGATCAATAGCTGAATACAATATATGCTCGTTCAAAGTCAATTGCTGAGCAAAAGTAAAGGGATCAAATTCTAAAAGCCTATGTTTTCTAATTCTGAAGTTAGAGCTTTTTGGAGTTGGACTTTTGGCAACTTGTGGAGGTGGACTGTTAATAGAATTGTGGTCTGAATGCTGTAGTTTAACTTCAATGGTGGATATTCTTTCTTCGACTATTGGTTTGAGTTCATGAGCTCCAGAAAAGTCCTCTAATATTGCTAGGTTCACAATATTCTTTAATTCTTCAAAGCTATCTAACGAGTCTTCATAATAACAGTCATTCCAGTAGTCGGTGAGCCACGATTTAATTATATTAATAACCCGCGCCCTAATTGGCTTTTGCTTCTTTTCAACCCAGACATTATATTCTTCATAGCTTAATCCCTCTGGAGGAGAGATATCAAATCTTCTAAATAGATAACGCATAAACTCAGCTGTAGTAAACATGCTTCTGAAAGTTGTAAGCATGACAATATTGAAAAAGGCATCAATCGTTTTATGGTTTGTCAGGTGCTCAATTAGCGCATCCTTTGTTCCTCCTTTAATATGTCCATTTGGACTATATATTAACTCATATTCATAGTCGGAATCAAGGAACCACAATATATCATCCATGAAAGACTGTGGTGATGAGGTTGAGGCCTTTGAATCCATTGTAGATGATAACATAGAAGTTGGCCTTCCTTGCTGTTTAAACTCTTGATCATCACTAGCAGTTTGTGAAGCGGTGATAGATGTGGAGACAACGTCATCATATTCGAATTGTTCATCTTTGAGAAGTACCTCCATGAATTCATTATTCATCATACGTGCGGCATAGTTTATTATGTTTTCTCTTTCTACGATTAATTGTTCAATTATAGCGAAGATCAGTGATGCTATATTATGATACCGTAACGCTGCTTCATGAAGAACCTCCTGGGTTTTGATGAATGACATTCCATTAACCTCAACATCTTGGGAAAGAAGTTGCTCATACAAAACGTTCACTTTTTTTTGGCTTTCAATTAGCTGGTATAGGTCAATGTTATTATCCTTGGAGGATTGAGAAAGCTCACCTCTCATTGAACAAAAGACAAAAGGGTCCCTGAGAGATAAATTCTGAGTATCCATGACGTATCTAATAGTGATGTCATGCAATGCCTGTTTCAAATCATAATATTCAAGAAGAAGAGACACAACATTTGTCATAGACGATTCACAAAATTCATGTAGCTCCTTCTCTAGGGTTTTATCAGATGCGCATCGTTTTAAGTTCAAGAAGAATTGCAAGTCTAAACTATCGACCATATTTAGGAATGCAGCTGAGTCTTTGAGACCAGTATATGTTGCCATGCTTAATTCGACTAAATCTACACTGCTCAATGAAGTTCCCGTTGCTCTTTTTTCGGATTTAGAAAAGTTGTTGATCAGAGTTAGTTTCTCACGAATTAAATTTAAGGTTGAATAATTTAAAGGATAACGATGCGAATGAGCTTCTTTCGTCCGTGAGCGCGATTTTTGTTGCATCTTCGAGATTGATCCTGTAGAATTCTGTTTTTCAAGCACAGAGTGTGCGGTCCGGGCACTAGAACTACTATATTGTCTGCCAGAGAAAATAGAGTTAGATAAAGATTCAGGGAGGGTAGGCGGGTTTAAGCTGTTGAGCTCAAAACTAGGAGAACCGTGAGATAGCAAACCTGAAGCATGAGAGGGGGTTTTTGCATCCGTTCTTGTCCAAATTGTTCCTTCATACGAGTTTTTGAAGAACCTAGGATGAATTTGGACTAAAACATCATCAGTCGCTACTGATTGGAGTATGATAGTGTGTAAGTTACCGATCAGCTTGAATATATTAGTAAAGTCGGTTTGAATAACATTAAAAAGCGAATTGAGTACAATACCGGTTTCTTCATCAATTAACATGTTCGATGTTTGTGTTGCATTAGTGGGCACCGAAGTTCTTGGAGAGTCGATATCCAGTTGAATAGTCTCTGAAGTCCTGTTCCCTGTATCTGAAGTGTAATCCATAGTAGAATTTCGGTTTAATGAAGTTGTTGTGCTTGTGCTGATGTTTCTTAAATCAGGAAATTCGATATTACTAGGTATAATAAATCCACTTGATCTGCCTGAAGATTCCGTAAAACAATCATTATTGAAAATATGGGTTTCTGAGCTAATTCTTTTACCATCAGAAGAATTCACGACAATACGTCTATGAGAGTTAAAGTAGAATGAAACATTAACATTGATCCTAAATAAGGCCTTTATTAGTTTCTTGATGATTTTGCGAACATCTTTTATAACATTTTTTCTTATTAGTTCCTTTCTTAAAAGTTTACAAGCTAATTGGTGATAAAAGATGTAAGTTGTTGCACTCGAAAAATTCTGATAGAATGATGGTTTGTTTTGTTTAAAGAAAAAGTTGTGTGCTGTTTTCAGATAGTACAATGTAATGTTTTTCAATTCTGTCCAAGTTTTCAAATCTGATTCCAAAGAATAAAAGATTTCTTTACTAGATGGCAAAGTTGATCTTAAAGTTGGATTCAGAAAACGACCTTCACTTTCCTGGTGATTTACTGATTGATTAGATTGAGGGGCCAAATTTGGTGACTGACCTGCTATATCTGATGATTGGGTTGCAGCATCTTTTGAAGCAGTAGATTGAAAATTTGGCCTTTGTGGGGTATTTGTGCCAACAACGACCATAGGGTTGCTTGTTTGGTTACGTAATTGGTTGGAAGAAACTGACTCAAGTTCCATCATCTGGGTATTCGTAGAAGAGTCAGAGTCAAAGTCACGTACCTGTAAATCGACAAGGTGTTCGTTTGGAGCAAACACGGATTTTAAAGTCAGTTCTGGTGATTTTAAAAGAGGTAATGAAGTGCAGTATATGTTTAATTCTTTGTTAAAATATAAGAGATTGTTGTTCACGGTCAACACAGGGGTCCATACTGGAACAAACTCTTGTTTCGACATATTATTAAAAAGCATTTCGACTTCTTTTGCAGATAAGATATTGATCTCAGACTCGTATAGAGGATGTGATCTAGTGGAAGACACTGACCTTTTGCTATTTGAATGCTCTGATGGCAGACATCCGTTATGTAAAGAATCCACCGAACGTGCTTGGAAGTTCGAGGATTTCGCGCTGGAAGAGCTTTTAGAACTCGATGCAATACTTGGCTTTCTTGAACGCGATGCAGATCGGTAGTTCATATCAAATTGATAGTCCTGCTTCAAATGTGAAGAACCGCCAGTGTGCATGCTATCTTTCGAATTTGCTGGTGAAGTAGAAAAGATATTATGTGCATTTTGGAATGTTGTATCGTGAATGTCCTGGAAAGCGGTTGATGATAGACTTTTTCTTCTAAAGTTCCCAGCGCTTGCCAGCGAACCTCTCCTTGACCCAGAAGCTGAACGGTTGTTCATATTATTTCCAGACGGACTAGTAACCCTCAGACTATTTCGACGGGATCCATTGCTACTAGGCCTATTTCCATAATGGCTCAAAGAGAATATTTTTCTGCTGCTATTCGTGTCCTTGATGGACTTCACATAGCTTCTGGGGAACCAGCCCCTATGAACAGAATTCTTTGAGTGATAAATAATACCATCCCACCATCCAGATTCATTCTTTGATAGTACATATATGATATCTCCAGAGAAAAACCTCAACTGAGCCCGTTTCGTTGGATTATAATCATATTGAGCCACCACTATGTCCAATGGTTTCACTGTAGTAGAAGCAAACCCACTTTTAGGCGGATGCATCCCTTCGTCCGCCATCTTTTCCATTTCTCTCTCCACCGAAGGTAGTCAGAATCAGAATAACTAACACTATTTTGCAGCACCTGGATACAATAGCACTGTTGATTGAGGCTCTCTTCTTCCTTCTGATTCTTATTCATCCCATGCTTACGAACAAAGACCAAGTGATGATTGAATTTGTTTGATTTTTTGTTTAGTTTCTTAAATACTTTTGAGAAGGGTTAAAAAATTTTAAGAATCACCGAACGGCTGATATGTAAGGAATGATTAACAAAGTGACAATTGAGGCAGGACACGTAGTAACAATACTGGGATGCCAGCAAAACTGGTGATATAGTGGTGATGAATGACATTGTATGCTTTAAATTCGCTAGAATAAACTATTTTCACTGTCTATATTTGCTTGATATTACAATACATACTTCTAAAAATGAAGTTCATAAATTAAATATATGTATATCTTGTCGAGCGCTTATTAGTGCTATGTCTATGCTTTGACCACTATTATTACCGAGTCACCTCTTAGAAATAGTTTAGCGATAAACCTCTCCCTATTTACCTTTTTGTCTTTTACCTTTTCTGTCCATATTTCCTTTACGTTCTCCAACACCATGTTGCAATGTTTATCAAATGACTTTACCCTTGCTATCAGTTTATGGTTATTTCTGAGGGATATTATTACAGGTGTTCTCTGAAGCATGGCTTCACGAATTAAAGACATTGGTCCGTATTTGAGTTCAAACTCTTCTAGTTGTGTTAACTCATCTCTCGACAATTCTGATCGGGAAAGATCCGTCTTAGGGATATATGTGTCTGCCATTTGTAATGTTAGGGATTCGTTGATTCGTTGCTATGATTGAAACTCCGTTAGCTATTCACAGCTGTCTCTAATGAAGGCTTCTATCGGCACCTGAGATCTATGTAGTAACGGTTGAAGCCATTTCTCATTTTAACCGATTTTATGTTAATAATAATTGCTTGCCTTGATTTTAATTGGATCCGGGTAATATTATAACTGTAGAAAATATATCTAATATTAACTAATGTTTATACGTGTGAAGGTGGAGATTAATAGTTCTATTAAACAGCAATTTGGATATTCTCCTCCCCAGGTCATACACCACTCCTATAGATGTTTTGACCTTGATGCCTTAGTTGTATAGATTCATGTCTTTCTAACAAATACAACGCTTTATCCAATGCATACTGGGGAAGGCGCTTGTTCACCACGAACTCCCTTTGTAAAGTCTTGTAACTAGTAGACCAACCAATAGGTAGTCTTCTCTTTAATTCAGACTCTATTCTTCTTATTAGAGCAAGCATGTTTGTGTCGTTTTCTTGTGAGTTAATTGGATCCTGGGAGGCTGCATCCATGGTAGAAGCTTGGAAGAGACGGATAGCTTCATCCACGTGAACCTCAGTAGCCACTGGTTTCAATTCTAGTTTAGCTAAGGATTCTGTGATACGAATAATGGCTTCCAGCTGACGAACTGTGATAGGAATTGATGACCTTTCATTAGAGTGTTTTTCGGACTCTTGTAGCTGTTTTCTGATATTGATGAAATGGGATGATAACTTAGTAGCTGCTTCTGGTGAGAGTCTTGGAGCACATTTCAAACGGCAATAACTAATATACCTTTTCATAGTTTCGATTGGTATTTCATTATCCGAGTTTGACTCATCATTTGGGTCGGTTTGTTGAGTTCTACCAGTGTGAATATTCATAACATGATTAGCAATAGATATATCTCTATCCTCATTGTGATCATCCTTGACAATGAAAATCATGTCAAATCTAGACAAAATAGTTGTTTGGAAGTCAATATTTTCACCAGGCGACTTTAGGTCATCGTATCTACCATATACAGGATTGGCTGCTGCAAGAACACTTGTTCTGGAGTTTAAGACTGTTGTGATACCTGCCTTAGCAATGGAAATTGTCTGTTGTTCCATAGCTTCGTGAATTGCAACACGATCTTCATCTCTCATCTTGTCAAATTCATCAATACAAACAACCCCACCATCTGCCAACACCATAGCACCACCTTCCAAATAAAACTCTCTAGTCGTTGGGTCCCTTTGAACACTTGCTGTCAAACCAGCAGCTGAAGAACCTTTACCTGATGTGTAAACGGAGATTGGAGACACTTTTTCAACAAACTTCAAAAGTTGCGACTTTGCGGTACCAGGATCACCTAATAGCAATACGTTAATATCACCTCTTAGTCTCATGCCATCAGGTAATAATTTCTTTGAGCCACCCATTAGCAGACAAACAATAGCTTTTTTGATATCTGCATTACCATAAATACTGGGAGCAATAGATTTGGCGAACAGTTCATATAGATCAGGTCTCTGGGAAAGTTCTAAGAATTTCTGTTCGTCGCTTTCCGAAAACATGGACAAGGAATTGTTCAATGGATTATTAGACAGATGCTTGATACCCACAACTTTAACGTATGGATTTCTGATAGCAACAGCTTTGTTACCAGAACTATTGATACTTTTATTTTTCGACTGATAGATAGAATAGATACCAATAATGGTTACTCTGGTACCGGGGACCACCTTGTTGGTCAAATATCTGTCACAAGTCATCAAGAGGTTTCTGGGTAGTTCACCGATTGGCACAGACTCAGGAAGTTCTTGTAGTTTCAAGAACTGCTGGTCAATGAATTGTGATGATTCGTGAACGATCAAGTAAGGATCTGGCCCACAAGATGCTGCAGTCTCATCTGTATCATTAGAACGATCTGCCAAACATTCACGAGGCAACTGCACATTATTATTATTCAAGTTCTGAAAGTTGTTTAATTTCAATGTTGTCATGTGTTTACAACTTCTACACATGAGGGAGAGTTGGGTGGCTCTCGATGTTAGAACACTTGAGGAGATAATGATACCTGTAATTCTGACAATCTTCGAAACATGATCAGAGTCTAAATTTCTTAGAGGGATCTCCATAGAGCTTGAGTTGAGAATGAGCTGGCAGAGAGGAAAGTTCGAGAGAGCCGTTTCTGGATCCACATCAGAATCCTGTGACAAAAGCACAATTCTCTTGGCTATTTGTGTAATAGCCTGTTCAAATAATGGTATGATATCGATAGGTTCATCTTGTAGTTTCTTGTAAAGATCTTCATTGTATCCGATCAAATGTTCTGTATTAACATCGAGAAAGTATTTGTGAACCAAAAGGTTATTCCGTAGCTGTTCTCTGTAAATGAAGTTCGAGTCTAGTCTGAAATCCAGTATGAAACTTTTGAAAGATTTGATTACCTCTGAGTTTTCACTGGAGGAAAGCTCTTCACCGGCTAGAACTCTGGTTGTATGAATCTCTGGTCTATCGAGCGACATGGCGGTTTCTCTGATTTACTGGTGACTTCACTGAGCTACTGTGATGGCTTACTGATGTGCCAAATATATTCAAATTAGTCCTTCACCTATTCTCTGTTGCGTTTGCATTGCATCGAATATATTCAGCAATAAATCAACTCTAGGATAAATAGAGATAGATTACTTTCTTCAAATATTTTGAAAACATACGCGCCGCACTTAATTCACCCAAATAGGAAAAGAAAGTGGTTTATGGAGGGCAAGGTAGGGCCGGGCAACGGATACATTTGTTTATGGTAAAACAAAAACAGAAAAAACAAAATTACCCGGTCTACAATGTACATATTTTAGTTTCTTTGACACTTTTTTTCCATTTTTGCGCACGTGACTAAGATCCAAGATCTTATGATCTCATTTTCGACTTTTTCAACTTTTTTTTTTCCAGTATCTCAAAAGCACATGTCCTACTCCGATAGCCGCCGTTACGCAGGGTCGGGTGCTTAAAGAGAAAATAAAAAAGCAGTGTGTGGGTTGTTCTCTCCTGTTTCCTTAGTTACCGTTCCAAGAACGGGATTCCTCTTGCAAGCACAAGTTCAATTCTCCTCGTTATGGCAAGAGGGGTAAAGGAATCATGCCTGTGTTTGTTACTTTCCATATCTCTCTCACCCACTCGTACGTTAATTAGGGCGGCAAAAAGTGGTGCCGATCTTTCTCACCATGCCATGGAGATGTGGAGGAAAAAAAAAAGAGGAGAAAAGTCCAAGAAAAAGAAATCACCCACATGCGTTTGCAGAAACAGTCGTATAATAACTGGATAAGACTCCGATAGTTCGGCTATATTCTCACACGTATGTTTCAAAAGCAACGAACGTAAGGTGAGCTGCAGCATAAACAGAGAGAGAAAAAAAAGTGTAGCAGAAAGCAATCACCTCATACCATACGACGCACGCGGTTCCCCACCATAAATCCCAGAAATGTAACTAGCGACATTTAGAACTTCCAGAAAAAACCCAAAAAAAGATTACAAACACCGGAGATGTCTTCTTAAGGATAAGGGGAATAAGGACCCTCACCCACAGAAACCAGGGAAAGAAGAAGGGAAGGAAAGGAAAAAAAAAAAAAAAAAAAAAAAAAAAAGAAGGGGAAAAAACCTTCACCCCCATACTAACCCGCTGATATTCTCTGGGAATGCACAAGCGCAGAAACGGTTTATGTTTTGTTTTTGTTTTTGGATTTTTTTTTTGGTTTCTTGAAAGAAAAGGAAAAACGGTTCGGCTCGGTTCGTCTGGTTTACTCCAACTTTTTTCCGTCAAATTACCATACGTAACGTCCCACCCAGCGGTTCCACAGCAAGGCCAAGATAACACATGCCTGTTGAGGTGTAACGCAAAACAACCAATATTGAACGCTCATGATTGCCAAAAAAAATGCCTATCTATAGAACTATCTAACTGTCTGATATGTGATACATGCCGAGACTTCATCGGATTGACATATTACATAACTCCAGACGCAAGGAATATCACACGCAATCTTTAAACCGTGTCTTCGCTATCGGTGGGAGCCCATTTGGGAATGAAAAAAATAAAAAAGAAGCCAGGCCAGGCTGGATCAAAGAACAAGATGGAGCTTTGATAGCCTTTTTTTTTTTCTTTCCTTCTTCACGGAAGAAATTATTGCCGTGGACAGGCTTTAAGAAGGCACGCACACACCGGGGAAGAAAACATAAACAAAAAAATGTGTGAAGGTCGTTGCTACAGGCGTCTCAGTATCCCCTAGACCCGTTCCCACTTCTCACTTGGTTTTATCAAGATCATCACCATGGAGGGAATTCGCAGAAGACATCGAGGGAGTCACGCGGACTCCTCTGTGCAGCAGCTTCCTTTATTTTTTTTTTTGTTTTTCTCATCCCCACAGGAAATATGGAGAGTGGGAGAAAACACAAAAACCACCACATTAAACACGCAGCACTTTCGTGTTCTCCTGAGTGCCTCAACCAGGCCCCAACCAGGCCCCAACCCTTTTCCAACTGCACAATCATGCCATATGCAAACAATTCTTACTTCCTAGATAAACCTGTAGATCCACATGCGTTATGTAAGCCTCCTAAGAAATGCACAACGAAACCCACTTTAAAATCGAAGTCAAAAAAGAATTCACTCAACAGAATGAGGGCCGCTGTGGACTCTTGACTGCAAACCACTGCTGCACTGCATAGGTCTCTATGATTTGGTGTGCTAAGTGATTGACAGCTTGGAGTAAAAAAATACTACGTTACACCGTGATACCAAGGCGCTACCACGGTAATTAAATTCCCTGCGCGTTATACTGCAGTGCGCTGCACTGCCCCTGTTAAAGTGAGACTCGTCTGACACTTATTTGGAATCAGCAGAGATGATGATGGATGGTCCAGCAAAAACTTGGCCTGTCTGTGTAGACTGTTCTAAGTACTGGGCCCATTACTCCTTGTAACTAGCGCCACCTCCTTCCTTCCCCTCGTCTCAGCTGAGGTAGTAAGTGGTCTCCTGCCTTGCCTTTTCTTCTGATTTCCGCTCACCGGTTCTAATTAATACGGGGGAATCAGCCTGCCTCATTATCGTATTTCCACATTTTCTGTTGTTGTTTTTTTTTTTCTCTCTATTTGTTGTGCGTGTGTGTCTTTTTTTTTTTTGTTTTTCACTTTCACTATCTCTTTTTAGCCCTTTTTTCGCTCAATTCCTGTGGATAAGCAAGAGAGCGGTATGCTACAAGCTCTCTGCGCATTTTACATTATATAATATTATATCCACATGCATATCCGTGTTCCAGGCAATTTTCTATATATGTCTGTATCAACACTTAGCTTTTCGGGGTCAGAAAATATTATACTATATATATCAAAGGGTGAAACAGCGCTTGCGTGTCCTGGCGTCTCCTCCTCTTTCCATCCTACTTGCCTTACAAGGATTTTTGCCTGTTTCCTAGCAAGGCTTTGTTTAAATACACACTACATTACTCTTGCGAAGTGTTTTCATTCACTACTTGAATCTCTCTCTGTGTCCAGAAAGAGCAGTACGTTGTAGCATTAAGATTGAAGAAGCTGTCACCTTCTCTTTCTGTCTCTCTCTGATAGTACCTACCCCCTCTCTGCTGTTGTTGTTTGTTGTTGTTGTGGACACTTGCTGCACTTATTTTTTTTCTTTTGTTCTACTACTACTACTCAGAAGAATTGTTTTATCATCTTTTTATTGCTTTAAACAGGGAGAAAAAAGATTGTTCCATACTTTTACAGTACATTAAGAAATCAATTTAAATCTATTTTTTTTTTTTTTTTTGGTTTTTTTTATGAATTTTGAATCAGCCGCGTAAAAAAAAATTTTAAAAAAAAAAAAAAGTAGAGACAATCATCGATCGGTTAGTAATAACGATATTATTAAATCACCCCCACGAATATTAATTAATCGGAAAAGTGTGAATTTTTTTTTTTCCTTCGATTATATTTAATATTATCAAGATAAAGAAAGAGTACTACCATATAAAGGGAGTTAGTATTGTGCAGGTTGGTATATTGGTACCGCTGCTCTTAGTGCTAACAATACTTTTAGAAGTTTTAACCTTTGTTGCTGTACAATATAGCTACTACGGCTACTACCAGTGGTCTTTCGGCTTTTACCTCCTTATTTTAGTTTGTCTCCTCCTTCTACTTATTCTGTCATACTTTTACATTCCCAAGCTGTCTTTGACTACTCATATGGACTCTTCGCATTCTACGCTCACGTTGCAAAGCAATGTGGGAGACTGGTTAGTATCGCCTGTTTCAGCGTCTTCTTCGTCGCCAGTACCGCTTTCGCTCAGCACTGACTTTTTCAACCATGAGAACGATTCCGTAGAGACGATAACCATGGACAATCGTCACCGTCGGGTTTCTAACTCTAACATGACGGTAGGGCAGAGCGGGACCCCCAGGTCGGGGTTCATGATTCCTGCATCGGCCGTTTCTTCTTCGGAGGACAATCGCAGCCCTCGCGATGGCGAGAAGGACGATATATCAAAGTGCATCAGTAACTTGAACCTATATGATTTGCTAAACAGCACCACCACACAAAGTTCAAGCGAAAACTCGAGTTCTGACATCAGCGATGTTTCAGAAGTAGAGATGGACTTGGATCACAATGCTATTCCAAGAAATACTAGTCAAAGAGCCAATAAGGGCTCTAACGTACTCAAGAACTTGACTAGCAGCGGTAACAAAGGCAACCATCACGAGACTTTGGGTTCGGAATCTACAGGTACAGACTCAAGATCTCCATCCGGTTCTCCATATCCTGTTGCCTCTACTGTGTTGTCAACCGACTCGGGTACCTCATCCTCCTCCACGGCGGCTAATCAAAATACAAACAACATTGGAAGATTGTATAAACAAACCTCGCATCCACCGATCTTGAAGAAACTTAAGTCTTCATTGAAACTTTCGTCTTCTTCAAGTCAGTCATCTATTTCCTCAAACAAATCGGTCAGATTTGCTTCTGAACTCACAAAAGTGAAATGCTTTGACTCCTCGATGGAACCAGTCACTATCTCGAACGAAACGTCTCCTCAAATTTCGCCTCTCGATCGTGAATCCCCACATTCACATGGTTCCTCAAGCTCGACCTCGTACTCTTCTAACATTGGTAGTCGTCTGGACCCATCCGATTCTTTTTGGTTTGGTACTCAACTCTCAAAGATGAATTTACCATTATCCAAATCTATTCCAAAATTCTCCTTGTCTGATTCAGATAATGATTTGGAGGACTCCGATTCTGATTTCGATTTAGACCACTTGAACGATCCAATGAAGGATAATTATTGCTACCTTCCAACAAACTATCCCAGAACATTTTCGACCAATTCAAACTCGAACTCTACTCCGAGCTCCAGTTCAAACTCGAACACTTTTTCTCATTATGGATTTATGTTTAAAACCAATAACAGTAACGATACAATGGCTGAAAACGTGTATGATAGCTCTTCAAACGCCAATAAATTCAACAAAAACAACATTGACTACAATAACGGTTTTAACTTTAACCTGAATGCATCTCCAACAAAGGATCCGATTCAGATCAAATCATGGATTCTCAAAGATACTAATATTAAAAAATTCTGCCCAACTTCTATGGACTTGAATCGGGATTTGGGCAACTACTTGCAAGGAAGCAACATCAAACTTCATGAATGTAACTCGCTGCAATTATCGCAAGGAAAGCTTACTGGCTTAATATACGTGGCAAATCTAAGTTTCGAAAAATTCATCGAAATCAAGTTTTCTTTTAATGACTGGAAAGATATCCACTATGTCACTGCTAATTACAAGCGTACCATTACTGACACTATTGATGAATTTCAATTCGTCATCAATTTGTCCTCATTCGTATACTTTTTGAAGGTTAAAAATTTGATTTTACACGACACTCTCGTATCCCCAATCAAAATTCACCTTTGCTGTAGATATGATGTGAATGGGGAGACTTATTACGATAACAATAATTACGAAAACTACAAAGTGTCTTTGGATGCAATCACAAACGTGAGACAGAAGTCAAAGAGAAAGACAAGCCGTCCACGTTTATTGAAGTCATCGGCCATCATGAAGAGATCCCTTAGCTCTGACAACTTCGTGACAGACTTTAGTAACAAATCTACTCCGCCCTCTGATCCTGCTAAGGCTGCACCACCAAAGCTTGGTAGGAGATTCTCTGAGGATACAGACTACTTTAATTCTTCACCTTTGAAGAACGTTTCCACAAATTATACTACCGCACCATTAAACCAGAATGACCCAAAATATGATGAATTGATCAAATCATACTGCTTTTATGATCCAAATGCAGCTTCAAAATCCAGATCGCATAATGATTTTAATATTGCATCTTCCAGCTCTACTAATTCTAGGTCTGAATCTGTAGAGCATTTAAACTCAAGTTTCAATTCCAATTCTACTTTAATACATGGATTTGACGGCGCTACGGAAAATAGTGCTACAACAAGCAAATCTTCACCAACAATAAACATTTGAAAGGAAGATAAAAAAATGGAAAAAAAATCAGAAATGAAAAGATGAGAGAAGCCTAGTGAGTGCTTTTGGCATTTTTCATTATTAGTACCTTTGTTATAATGAAAAAAAAAAGGTCATTTAACAAGGGATAGCGCGGACTTTTCATGGCTTTTCTTTTGGGTTTTAGAATTCAGTGTTTCACATAGCCGCTGATATATTTTTTTAACCTTCTTCTCATCTTTTATTCTGTGACTTTTTTTGCTTTTTATTTTTTTCGTCTTCAACTTTTTCTACTTCACCCGCCCCCTTTTATGTTACGGAATTGTATATTCCTAACCCTATGTTATATTTTTTTGCCATTTTTAGATCGGCTAAGTTGAACTTAATTACTTCGCGGCTATCATTACTTATTGCTTCGAATTTACTTCTTTTGGGGTGCCAAGATTTACTGTTTTCACGCATTTTCTTCTTGATTATTTGAGAAGGTTTTGGGACCCTGCAGCATTGTTTTTCTTACCTTTTTTTCGATTTCTTTTCTACTACTTATTTTGGATACATTTTAATTCATGCCAATTAGACGTTTTCCTGGGACATCACAGCTCGCTATATAATTCCTGGTATTTGATTACTACTTTGGTCTCTTTAGAACGTTCACTTTGTTTCTCTTTTTTCGCTAAGTGCTTATAATATGTCATTGTCACGCATATCTCGGTTACACGCACACCTACACATATATATATTTTTTGTGACGCTTTTATAAACTTTTCCTATCTATACATAGCTAATACTAATACACGTAATAATAATGATTGCAAAAACAATTTGACTCTAATATAGTTTGTCCATAGCTCTAGCCAGGCAATGTTGAAGGTGGAAGAGCTTTTGCGGGAACTTATAAACCAAATCAGGTTAGAAAATAAAGATGACAGTTTTGAGCTTTCATCCTTTCAAAATGAGGGAGAAATCGATTGGGAAAAACTTTTGGTTCATTTGAATCAAATAGTAAAGCAAGACTATATATCAAGAAGGACGATGATGATTCAACTACGATCCGATGCATTAACTATCCAAGAACTAAATCTTGAAAGAAAAAACTTAAGGGAATCGGTAAAAGAATTAGGACAAATCAAATATCTATTTCAACAGCAGATATTGCGAAACGAAAAACTTCAAAAACAAGTGGATCAGTATAGTCACGAATTCAAGGTTTTGCAAAACGAATTGAAAGAGATGAGGGGTATGGTACCTCAGAAGAAATCACGTAGATTTTAAATGAAACAAATAACTTGGGCCATATAGAAGGAAGGAAGAAAGAAAAAAAAAAATGACATATCCACTAAATCACCGATATCATTTACAAGTATAATAATACCAAATTAATATCTACAGATTGTGGCTTAATAGGTTATAATCTGGTAACCTCCCTTATGACAGAATACTTCAATAAAAACTTCTATAGCTAATGTGAAAAATTGAAAACAGCTTTATGTATATTGCCTATGTGATAAAAAAAATCAGAATTAATATAGTAATCCTTCAAGAAATCGAAGGTGTTCATTCAAAAAGATAAGGACGATAATGCGTTACGTTGACTTGTTTTCCACTCGTCTTTGAAGATAAAGTAAGAAAGATATTAAAGAAGGGGGTGATGCATGAGTGATGATGTTTCCAAAGATAGAGAAAATTGCAGCAATCATAGCATGAAATCAAATCATCTTTTCGATTTGTATGATTACTCCTTTGTTAATGTCTTTCTTTTGCTTTGTCTCTCTGCCTCCCTTGTTTTCTCAAAAATACGAGCAAATCAAATTAAAAAGCGCATCACAACACGGAACTGAAGAATAATATAATTTCAGAAACATTATATTTGTCGTTGTTGTTGCTTTTACTCTGAAACCTAGCAGTATAATTATATAAGATCTTCGAAAACATTATGGTTGGTGTAGGTCTTTATTCGACGCATTGTTATTTTTTCCACTATTTTCTTCAGAGTATTATCCGAAGTGATGTGAATATGATATGAGGCTCACAAAAGAATTGAATTTGGCTTAAGGAAGAAAAGAAAGAAGAAAGAAGGGGGATCATTAATGCTAAGAGATATTTCGAGAAGCCATCCAATCCGGAATAGCGTATACCAGGAATTTAATCATCAAAGAGAAATGGTAAAAGAGACACTAGGTTGAGAGCATGGAAACATGAGAAGATGAAAAGGGTTTGTTGTATTCGCAGT
Source organism: Kluyveromyces marxianus DMKU3-1042 (assembly GCF_001417885.1). NCBI lineage: Eukaryota > Fungi > Ascomycota > Saccharomycetes > Saccharomycetales > Saccharomycetaceae > Kluyveromyces > Kluyveromyces marxianus. The sequence continues at coordinate 1,449,322 of NC_036026.1, forward strand.
ACACTGTTTGTAAAAATTAATATTAGTAATTTTTTTTTTTTTTTTATCTTTGATCTATTTTTGTTAAGGCTGTGTATTGTACGTGAAGACTTTGAATTTAGAAAGCGTGCATACGAAGTTAAATGTTGCAATTCTGAATGCAGCAGAAGCAATGTGGGACATAAACAAACCAAACCAAACCAAACCTGCAAACAAAAACAAAAACAAAAACATAAACATAAAAAAAAAAAGAGTAAAAGAACAAAAATAAAAGCACGAAACAGAGAGAGGCTTTTAGTAGTCGTATAAGTTTGAAAAAAAAAAAAAAAAAAGAGTTTGTCTCATCGACCTCTTTTTGCTTCTGCCTTGGTTAGGCTTGTTGATCTAGTTGTCAAGCATGCTTTTATTTTTGTTTTCTTTCTTCTTTGCGTGCGTGTGTGTGTGTGTGTGTTTTTTTTTATTGTTATAACTACGTATCTGCTTTCACCACGGTAACCTATTTCATCTCTGTATCTTCAAGCTCTTCTGATTCTTCGATAAGTTTACTCCTTCTATCCATGACGCTTTCGTCTAGGGAGTCTTCTGCTTCCTCAGGCACCAGATCCTCGTCGTCATCTGAATCGATGTCGTTCTTGCCGTTGTTTGCGTTCAAACGGGAGGAGGAATGATCTTTGCCGAAAGAAGCGCCGTCAAGTTTTTGGTCTTCATCATCTTCTTCTTCGTCTTCATCGGAGTCCTCATATGCATAAATGTCCACGTCTTCTTCGCCTTCGTCGCTATCGTACCAGAAATTATCACCCACAGTATCCTTGATGCTGTCGATAGCCTCGTTAGCTCTTCTCTGGGAGACGTAGGCCTTGGTAGACTCTGGCATTACAAAGCCTTGTGGGATATCCTGCTTCGATCTTTCCACCTCTAGTTTCACCTTCTGCTTGTATTGTTCTGGGTTCTTCTTGTAGTCGACGGCGGCGTCGACGTTTGCAGGCGAGGAGATATTAGGGTCCTCCAACAAGGAGACTATCGAGATCAAGACAGACTCGACTGTTTGTACTGGGGACCATGTTTCTTCGTCGGGCTCATCCGACGTTGGGTTCCCGGACTGGTGCAAAATCGAGATGCATAACCTTCCGTCCCTGTAGACGTTTGGGTGGTAGATCGCAGGAGTGAACCTGAACGTTGGTGGGGAGAAAGGAAAGTCGTCTGGGAACTTCATCTGTGCCTTGAAGTAACCTCCGTGGTAGATGGACTCCTCGTTCAAAACCATCACCCCGATGTTCCACAAAAAGATATTGGAGTCATCTTCCAACTCGATATGGAAACTAGGAATAGCTTTCTTTGGGTCTGTGAGTTCTCTGTATTGTCGTAACAATAGCGAGGCAGCGGTGTTCTTGCGACTCATGCTGGTGGGTGATCTTCTTGTTCTTGTAAGTATATTATTTTTTTTTTACGTCTGGTGATACTCTCTGATAATCCAAAGGGTAGTAGTAATAGTAGTAGTACTTTAGTCAGCCAGTTAATCAGTCACTTGTGGTTATTGTGTTTTCCTGGTGGGACCCCTATATTCTAGTACCTGGACGACTCGCTTGTGTAAGTAAAACCTTTTTTTTGTATATGTGCGCGCGCGCTTTTTGTAACCTAACCCAACTAGAAAGTGGAAGAAACTTATCTCAAAACGACTGTCGCTAGGCTGCGTGTGTGTGCACTCAAGTGTCTGTTGTTGCGTGAGTAAACTATCAGGAGTCTTGATGAGTGGTCCTGAAACAAACAAAGTCCTGTTTTTCTTTGTAATTATTATGACAAGATATAACTAATGCTTGTATTCTGTATTATCTCTCTATACTTTTTGTAAAGAGCAAGTAATCGGGAGAAGGAAGGAAGGAAGGAAGAAAAAAAAAAAAAAAAAAAAAAGTATAATAATAATAATAATAATAAAGTACGCTTAACGAAACAAAATACTAATCCGTAAGCCACACCAAACCAAATGGGAAATATACCTGTATACTGGTGCCCGTCGATTTAGAGCCTGTATAGCGTGTAGTGGCTGTTGTTAACTACAATATAAATACGTAACTGTAACTTTTCGGTAGGATACTTTATATGTTCTGTGTGAACTGATTGATAAAAGTAAAACAAAAACTGTCGAAATCAGAAAACTTATTTGTAAGACAAAAACAGGAGAAGAGGGAGCCTCATGCGAGAGGGGCAAGCAGGCGCGGCCTACGCGCTACAGTACATACATATCATACCTGGTACATAACATATCCACTTGTGGAGAGACTGCCGATGTGCCTCCTGTCTGTAGGTCTGTCTGTCCCAGCAGTAGACACTACGCTTACCTCACCTCACCTCGCCTCACCTAAGCCGTTTTTATGGTTGTATGTGTGTGTCCTTATCCATAGTAGTGGTTGAGTTAGTGTTTGAGTTAGTGGTTACCCGACCACCATCACGTGAGACACTATACACACTGCAATCTGCTTTTCCATTTCCCGCGCGCGCCGCCCCTGACTTCTGAGACCTCTGAGACCTCTGAGTGTCGGAAGTTTCCGGTGTGGCGCGGCAATACCCGACAACGACGAGGAAGGAACTCACACTTTTACCCAGGCGCCAGCAGCGCTATAAAAAAGAAACGCGAAACGCTGCCCTCGAGTTGAGAAATGGAAATGGAAATGGAAATGGAAGAGCCAGGGTGTGGTCACGTGACTCTGCGCTTCCCACCACCCACCACCATTTTTTTTTTTTTTTCCCTTTATTCTCGATTTTCAATTTTCAATTTTCAATTTTTTTTTTTTTTTTTTGGTTTTTGGGTTTTGTTTTCTTTTGCTGTATTGTGTTTACCTGGTTCTATGGACCCGGCTTAAAGAGCGCAGAGTGGTACGATACGCAGCGCGACGTGTAGGGTTAGGGTTGGCTATTGCACCAACCAGTTCGTGTTCGTGATTCGTGCCCCATTGGACGGATTTCCTTACCTTCCACTTGGAGTTACCGGTGCGGTGCAGTGCGTCTTTTCGTCTTCCTACCCGTCTACCATTTTTCTGACCTGTTTTCCCTGTCTGTCGATTCTCGATTGTCAATAGTGTGTATTGTCTATTGTCTGTCGATCGCATATTATAGATAGTAAATGATAGTAAATTATAGGCTGACATTTTATGCGTACTATAGCTAAAACAGAGTTTATAAGAGAAATAAGAAGCGAGTGAGAAGTGTGAGAGTGAGAGTGAGAGTGAGAGTGAGAATATTAGTAACGTGTACCCACCGGCTACCACTAGAAAATACCTCTACCTCGTGTATAGATAGGAATTGCTCTAGCCCCATGAGCTACGAAGACCCGATTCTCTCGCAGTTCAAAAACAAGGATGCGATCGATGCCCAGGTGATTTCCGGGCTTATCGAGGACGCAAGAGGCCAGGCGCGCGAGCAGAGCGTGAAATTGCCCGAGGACTTGCATGGGCGGACTTTGGAGAAGTGTAAGGAGTGTCTTTCGATATATACGGACTTGGTGAAGCTTGGTTTTCTACTTGCCAAGTCGTGGGACCTCAAGACGTTGGAGCAGACTGTCAAGCTCCGGTTTGGGCTGGTGGACCTTGTTCAAGGTGGTAGTAGTGGTAGTAGTAGTAGCAGTACTGCTGCTGTTGCTGTCCCTGGTGCTGTTGCTTCGGGCACTGCTGCCTCCGGTGTCGATGCTGGCCCTAATACGGGCCAAAACGAGGGATTCGAAAGAGACATCGCATTGAAAACTATATCAAAGTGCGACAAACTCTCCATCGCACTCGAACAACTATCCATGGACTCCCGCGAAATCATGCACTCCATCCAGTCGGTCTTGCAGTCCAACAACAACAATACGTCGGTCCTCTTGTCCGATGCGATGACATTGCTTTTGGAAATTTGGTTCCTTTGCGGGCGCCAGCTCCGCAAGCTTAAACGCCAGGTCGCGTCTTTCTTTATGCGCTCCAAACTATTGCTGATAGACTACGAACTAGAACTGGTGAGTACCACCTCTCTGGATAAAATGACCCAGGCCAACATCGATGCCCTACGTGATACCATCGCCTCGTACAAGTCCTTCATAAAAGTCTTGTTGCAGCAATTGAGCGACGCAGAAGCTTCAGACAACCAGACGGAGTTCGAAGAGTGCTTGGCCATCTTCATGGATGTCGAAGGTATGTACCAGGCATTCAGCTTCTCGTGGCTCTTGAACGAAAATAAAGCAATCCTTTCGCATTCGCAGGAATCATACGCAAAGGCCCAACAGGAGTCCGATATGCACGATTTGGACGAGTTGTCCCGGATCAACTCGTTTGTTGATAAATCTTTGGAACAAGGCGAAGAAGAGGCACAAGAAGAAGAAGAAGAAGAAGATTTGGTGGTGGTGCAAGACCCTCTTGATGGAGATGTCTTCGAACCCACTCCCTTGGGTACAGCTAAACTTAACCACTCAATTTCATCTAATTCGCAAGGACGGTCACGGAGATTGTCCAACATGTCTGGTACATCTGACATTTCGTTGATGATGGAGAAAACCTCGCTAACAAAGGAACTACCGCACTTACTCCAAGCTTTTGACAACGCCAAAAAATTGGCTAACGAAATAGAAAGTGTAAGAGAACACGGAGGATCCTCTTCTCCTTCCACCCTAACCCCCATCGGATCACCTACCCAATCATCATTCCTGTCAATGGATAATTCAACTTCAGCTTCAACGCTTCTAAACTCTTCCTTTTTGTCTAACCATGTAGGGATTAAAACCGGTACCATGAACAGCTCAAGCAAAATTCTGGAAAATCTGGCACATCGCCAACAAGAGTTCCCATTTGCATCAAGTAGCCCACTGAACCCTTCACCTCTATCAAAACTGGAAAATAGCCAACAACTGATTCGTCAAGATATGCTCAAATTGATGTCTCAATCTCCAAAAAATGTACGACCTTCTACGCATCCTAACAATATTCCTGGTTTCGGATCCAATATTCTTAATAACTTGTACGGCATAGGCTCTAAACATTGAGCGTAATAAACAAAATGAACACGACTAAGAATACCTTTTTTTAATTAAGAAATACTTCTCATTCTACTACTTTATATAAAAGTCACTTTATATATATTCAATGCCATAATCTATGTGATGAGAACAATGACTTCGGACAATATACCAATAATAAATAGTAAAAACACGAATTATTACTCTTTATATTTATATTTATACTTTCTTTTACGGGGGAGCTCTAATACTATTGGAGTTTAACTTCACTCACTTGATTGAAGAGGTCCCCAGCTATAAATGTACTTACTGCTTACTCCCTGAGTAACTGTAATGCTTATTAGATCAATGACTCTTCGGCTTGAGGCTTCTTGTCAGCGGAAGAAGCTTCTTCGTCTTCATCATCTTCTTCATCTTCATCTCTTGCTCTATCATAGAATTCATCCAAAATCTTTGGAGAAATTCTGTTCAACATCTCCTTTGGATATATTCTCAACAAGGACCAAGCTTGATCCAAAGATTCGAAAACAGATCTGTTTTCATAAGCACCTTGGGAAATGAAAGTCTTTTCGAACTTTTCCAAGAACTCTAGAGATAGCTTATCTTCGATGGACAAAGCTTCTTCACCAACGACAGCCTTCATGGCGGCAGCATCTCTACCAATAGCATACTTGGCGTACAATTGGTTAGAAACATCACCATGGTCCTTTCTGGTCATACCTTCACCAATAGCAGACTTCATTAATCTGGACAAGGATGGTAAGACATTGATTGGAGGGTAGATACCCTTGTTGTCCAATTGACGATCAACAGAAATTTGACCTTCAGTAATGTAACCAGTCAAATCAGGAATAGGATGTGTGATATCATCGTTAGGCATGGTCAAGATAGGAATTTGAGTGATGGAACCATTACGGCCTTCAACTCTACCAGCTCTTTCGTAAATGGTGGACAAATCTGTGTACATGTAACCTGGGTAACCACGTCTACCTGGAACTTCTTCTCTAGCAGCAGAAACTTCTCTCAAGGCATCGGCATATGAGGACATGTCTGTCAAAATGGTCAAAACGTGTCTTTCTGTTTGGTAGGCCAAGTATTCTGCAGTGGTCAAAGCCAATCTTGGGGTAATGATTCTTTCAATGGTAGGGTCATTAGCCAAATTCAAAAACAAGGAAGTTCTTTCAAGGGAACCGTTTTCTTCAAAATCCTGTTTGAAGAATCTAGCAGTTTCCAAGTTAACACCCATGGCAGCGAAGACGATACTGAAATTCTCTTCGTGACCATCGTGGACATCTTTTGTAGGTCTGACTAGACCAGCCTGTCTACAAATTTGAGCTGCGATTTCGTTGTGAGGAAGACCGGATGCAGAGAAGATTGGAATCTTTTGACCACGGGCAATAGAGTTCATGGTGTCAATGGCAGAGATACCAGTCGAAATCATTTCTTCTGGATAGATACGAGCATATGGGTTGATAGCCGAACCGTTGATGTCCAAGTAATCTTCAGCAAACACCTTAGGACCATTGTCAATCGGTCTACCAGAACCATCAAAAATTCTACCCAACGTGTCTTCTGAAACTGGAATACGCAAGTTCTCACCAGTGAACTCGACAGTGGTCTTCTTGACATCAATACCAGAAGTACCCTCAAACACTTGCACAATAGCACGGTCGCCTCTCACTTCCAAAACTTGACCTTGTCTCACAGTCCCGTCTGGCAAAGTCAAGTTCACAATTTCATTATAACGTGGAAACTTCACCTTCTCCAAAATAACCAAAGGACCATTCACACCACCAACAGTGTTATAGTTCAAACGAGGTCTGACCTTGAAACCCTCGGTAACAGCTTTCTTGTTCAATTCAAACAACTGCTTGTCTGTAAGTGTAGCCATATCTGTCTAATCTATGCTCTTCGCTTTTTTTTCCTTTCTAAATATGCTTTCAATTCGTTCGTTCTTCTCGCAAAACAAACCCTTTTTTTCTCTCTTCAAAAGCTCACAATGTTTTGCCTAGGACCCGTATCAACCGCAATTACTCGCCCTACTCTCTTAACTAACAAGCAATCCTCTACAATATATGCCTATCCTCTTTGTTTCCTTTTCTCAACTCTCAAAAGGGGCCTGCTCTTAATAACTATCTACTATTTCATCCTTCTTTAATTCTTTCAAAGGCTTCATTTTAATCTTCGAATCGTGAGTCCCACAGAGATAAAAAAAAAAAATTAAATGACAAAAGGGACAATTTTAAGGTAGGGTAATATGTGTATGGGCACGTGAGCGTCAATTACTACGTATGAGTACATATATATATATATGTGTGTATACAGATAGAAAGAAAGGGTTGTGTGCTATATTGATGGTATCATTGACATCACGAGCTGTTTAATGTTTTGCATGGTGGGTGGGTACGAGTTTGAGGCGTCGTCGAGGGAGGAGAGGTACTTGTTCTGGGACAAGTGGTAGATCATTCCGTCGAGATCGTATCTGATTAGGATGTCTCTGATAGAGACGGATTTGGAGACGAGCTTGCGTGCCCGAAGAATGTCTAGCGTGTCGTATATGAGCTGTGTGAAGTTTTCGATTATGTTGCGGTCATTTTCTATCGGTTTGTCGCATATTGCCTTAAACAACCAGATTCGGAACGCCAGCTGCAAGTATTGCTGGAGGTAGCGCATAGAGGAGACCATGATGCTGGGGTCCAGCTCGCTCCCATTTTTGAGATTCACCATGGGGAGTCCCCATATCGTGTATGAGAAAACGTCGTCTTCGTCGCTCTTTCTGATGCGAAACCACCGACACAACTCGGCGAACAGTTGCTTTTGGTTTCTGGCAAGTATGTGCGATAGGGTGTCGAGGCTGGCCGATTCCTCGGCTGCTTGCTCCTCCAAGTCGATGGAATCCGTTGCCGATGTGCTTTCTTCCAAGTACCCATTGGTTGACATTATCTGGAGTAACTCATTGTATTTGTTCCGTTTCAGCTGCACTTTATTCCGAGCTAGTTGGAGCCGCTGTCGTAGCTTTATCAGCCTTCTCTTCTCGTTGTAAATGTCTAGTTTCTGTAGCTGTCTCCCTAACTGTCCTTCTCCCGCAAATCCCGTCTCTAATTGATCCTCTACGGCCGTTTTAAGCTGCTCAACTTCCTGTCGCAGAATCAAAAGATTCATCTTGTCCCTTAAAAGTACGGCTGGTGAACCGTTAATACAGTGACAGCAAATAAACTGCACATCTGCTGTCTTTGCCTTACCGCAGATTCCACAATGTATCATATTTTGTTTCTTTCCACACTTATAGGCTGCTTGTTAGTGGCTTCTTCTCTCTTCTGTTCCGGTTCCCTTAATTATGTGCTTGTTTGTATGTTCTTGACTATACAGTGTTATAAATATTTATTTTCCAGACCGTTCCAATATCTTGTCGTATTGGAAAAAAGAGATGAGCTATATAGTACTAACCAGCTTTAAATAGAGATACGAGCAAAGACAACAGAGACAAAAGGGTTTTGTTGAAGGATAAGTTTCGGGTCACAGGCTTTCCAGTTCTCTGATATTGAACAGTCTCAAAAAGTGCTAAAAAGTGCTGCATTGCCGTTTACTTCCGCTTCTGTTCTTTTTGTTTTGTTTTAATACAAACAACTCAGGTGGCTGGATATCACCGATTTAACGCAAAAATGACAGAAAGACCCATTAGAGTTGTGGTCTTGGGTGGCTCTTCTACAGGTAAGACGTCGCTTGTTTCACGTCTCACAGTTAATTTCGTACACGAGGTGCACTATCCCACTAGGAAACAGAGCAATTGGCTCTTTTCATTCAAGCCGACCAGTCCAGTTGCAAGGTTTTTGTTGGACCGTAAGAGCCATGCCAGGCTCAAGAAAAGAACTCGTGGCCAGCTACGGGCGCCACTTATTGATTCACCAGAGATTAATCCGCATGTGCTCCTTTCTCCTTTCATATATGACTTAACAATGCACGAGTACAAAATGGCAAGGGACCGCAAGGCCAAGGATGATGCAGATTTGACTCAAGATAATCACGTATACAAATACTTGGAGCCGCACGACCATATCAACGAAAAAAATGTTAACTTGCTCTCTAACACCAGTGGTAATATAGCGTCAGACGCACAGCGAATGAATTCCGTCTCCGCTGAGGAATGCATTGAAAGTAACATGGACAAGTTTAGGCAACAAGGCTACGTGCCCCCATCATACACAGAGATTTCAGTCGATATAATAGATACCCCGGGGTTTAATCCAGACATGGTGGTCCCCTTCTTGGAGGTTTCTCTATTTTCAAACTTGGGGAAACCTATTTTAAGAGGGTTGGCAGATGAACCTCGCAAACCCGTCTCAACCCAACCAATTTTAGTGGCTTCTGGAACAGCTGAGTTGAACGGAAGAGTCGATGGTTACTTTTTAGTTTACAGTCTAGTGCCTGAGTTGAACAAAGTTAATACCTTGCCATCCTATGATGATGCTAGTAGCAATGCAGATATAACTCCACAACCTTCTATTGGCAGTAATTCATCGGAGCTAAGAAGTAATTCGTGGACAGATTTAGACGATGGTGGATTCAGTCTATTGACCACTATCAGAAACTGTTTCATGGATGCTTGGAAAGAATACAGAAATTATCAGAAACTTACAAAAGATGACGCAGAAACAGATATATATAATCTCATGCAAAACTTGAGGCAAATGTGGAAGAACGAAGTTCACTCCAAGGAAAAGGAACGGAAAAAGTTAATGACAACTCTGAAGGATATAAATCTATCACCTGATGCACCAGACTCTCCTCCTCCTATTATTATAGTAGGTACCCATCTCTCCCACGATTTAGCGTCCCCTGTCTTACTTCAATGGGGCAAAGATTTGGCCTTGCAATGGAACTGCGGTTTTGTCGCGATTGACTCGATGACGGATGAAAACGTAGACGTTGCATTCTCAATGCTATTGCGTGAAATAATTGAAAAGGATGCTGCCATTTGTAAAAAATCAACAAAGAAAAGTACACTAGGTAGAATATTATGATATTGTTACATAGTTTATGAAATACTAATGACCTATCTCTTTAACCACAATTGACCCATCTTCGTACCCCACCAAACACCATGTTTGGTTTGAGAAACGTAGAAGTCTACGCTTAATACCTTCTGTCACATCCTTAATGGATGATACTTCATTAGTGTTTGTTTTTGATATACATATCATAGAAGATATTTTAACCCTAGTGGAATCTTTTGGAAGTGATGCGTTACCATATGGATTGTCATCAACAGGCACTTGTCCTCTTTCTTTTCGAATAATAGTTAGAGTATCCCTACCTGTTGTATCAAATATTTCCGTTGTTCCATACCAGGTAGAAACGACTATGATATTATCCATTTGTTGGATGTGTGCCACTTTCTTAGTTGGCAATTTTATTAGATTCGAATATACTTCACTGTCATCGATAATTATATCTCCTTCTGCAGTGTCGTGTTGGTGTTTTAGCTTCGACTTAGCTTTATGTAACCCTAAGCTGGAAGTTGTAGATGAACTTAATACCATTTTTAAATCATGGCCAACAGAGAGATCCAAAACAGGCTCGGGATAATGTGCTGATGAAACATAAGAGACGTGTAAAGATAGATCATCCGAAAGAGATACAGCAACAACAAATCCAGATTCAAACCCAATATATATCCTATCTTCGTACAATAAGAACTTCATTACAGTCCCTAATTTATCAAACTTCATAACTGACGGATCCACCATTTTAGATATATGTTCATATAATGCAATTGCCTTGCGGAGTCTTCTTAACGACGTTTTTTCCTGGATGTTGAATTGATACACATCGATTGTTTCCGAGTCTTGTGTATTACAGCACCACAACATATAGATATCTCCATTGATATGTTGTACTGCCGCATTTGCAAAATTTAAGGTGTTAACTGGGATCTCATAAATCAAGTTCAATTCTGCCAAGTTATGAGAAGTAGAAAAGGTATTGTTAATGCTTAACGTCACAGAGAGCGGGAACGTAAATATCCTTAATGTATGATCCTTGCACAATGCGACTAGCAAATCGTTAACTTGTTGCAAGGATATGATTTGTCCATTACATTTATATCGATAAAACGGCTTCCTATTGAGCAAGTTCCATACTAAAATAGTACCATCTTCGTCCCCACTGATCAAGGTAGGTAGAATATCTTCGCTACACCAGTTCAATAGACTAGTTACGGCAACTTTATGGTGTCGCAGTGTAAAAGGCATTTTTCTAGTAGCTGTTTGTTTGTTTTTTTTTGGTTCTTGGTCCAGAGGTTGAAGTCATCGGTTGTTTTAATGATAGGAAAGTATGTAAATCTTGTATTAAAAGTTGATATATTTACAAAATATAAAATATACCGAAAAATCTCGAACATCAATCAGTACACATACACATTAAAATGTTATTAGTTCATTACTGTAGGGCTTACAAAATTACATAAGTCAGTGACTTTACAAGAATTAACCTTGAGTTTCCTTTAAGGCTTCTCTTGCAGCTTCCTTAGAAGTGAATGCTAAAGAGTTTCTAACCATTACACAGCTTTTGAGATTGATGATCCAATCCACTAGCTCATCCTCATTATTTGCCCGTAGCTTGAGTCTCTGGTTGAACGTCACAACAGCAAATAACGGGTCTTTGCTGTCCAATTCGATGCAATCAACAACTTTTTCCATTGGAATGCAGTATCTACACTCTTGTGTCTTTAGTGAGCATATCTTTAGCGATTTGTTGGTTAATTGGCACTTGTAAGGTTTCCATTTTTTGCCCGTCAACGAGCGTTTGTTTTTAGCGAATATCAGACCTGCTTGAATCAAATGGGAAGGTTTTGTTATATCATAGAAGTCAAAGAACTTTTTATCTTCCTCAAGGATCCCATTGTTTATAGATTGCACATTAGATGTAGAACTCTGTTCCACGGCATCATTTTCGTCATTCTTACAGCCTTCCGGCAGCTCGTCGTCACTCTCTGCAATCTCTAGATCAGATTCTGAACCGTAATTGTTCAAGTGTGGAAGCAACTTCGTGATAGCCTGCATCCAGTTACGTATCACATTCTCATCAGATGATTTAAATCGTAGCGTCATACCTTTTGTAAATATATCTAGCTTGTTATCATCATATGCACGGCACCCTAATATATCTTGAATCGGGATCACCTTTTCGGCAACTCTTTCAGACTCATCCTTATAGTAACTAAACTGAGTATTCCTAAGCACACACCAATACTCGTGGTTGTGTGGAGCCTTTTTCACACTCCAGTTAGTCCAGCTTTTTGCAAGCTGTTTTGTGGATGAGAGTGACTTTGAAACCGTCGGCTTCTTTACAAGGTATGACGAATAAATGATCTCCTCATTATCCTCAAAAGTCTGTCTCCCCATCCTTTCTTGTAGTTTACTATCCTTGTTTCTGCTATCGAAGTACAGCTGTCTATGAAAATACCTAAGCTAGAGTTACAGCGGTCGGATAGACTATTATATATCCTTTTTTGCTTTGTTACCGTTCAATATTTTGATTTTTGGCTACAGATTCTATGTTCTGTGAATTGATGATGCCTTTAACGAATTTATAGAAATGCAAACCGTACGTAATTTACATAGAAAAGAAACTGCTAGAGATTGGGATTGACATGTTGTGAGATTCTGGACCTTTAAAAGGACAAGAGAGGTACAGGGAAGTGAAGATGGTGATGTTCACAGTCATTATAATATATACTATTCGGGCTTATATGCGGTCATATATACATTTATGCATGTAGGTATAATTGAGCGTGGGTATATTCATGCGTTGGATATATAATGTGAACAGAAAAGAATCGTTTGACAAAAATCAAGAAAAAGGTTAGGGAGCTGTCTCTCCAATCACTTCTTGTTATTATCGGACGGTACTCTAATTGATGAGGCTCGTTTGAGTCCTGGTAGTTGTTTAGCAGAGCTAGATGGAGGGGATTGTATGTTAGATACTGCAGAGAACCCGGTAGGTGTTCCGTAGAAACTTGTTCTTTTTTGAGCACTTGTTTTCCGCTTATTGTTTCTAAGAGGAGGCATTTGAGGCTTATCCTGCAAGTTCACACCCTCGGCCTGAGCCTGAGCCTTGTATTTCTTTAGCAATTGCTGAGCCTCTTGGAGGGAGTGTTCCCAGCTTTCCAAATCTAATTTCTTGATGTTTGCTTCGATCTCCTCTGTAGCATGTCTCTGGAAGGTTTCCGTTGATGATTCTAAGCTCTTCAACTTTTGCTGTATCTTGTTGTCTATCTCGTATACTTCATTGACCTTTGACTCTACCTGTTTCGTCATAGATCTCTCGAGTAATGCTAGATTGTGTTGTAACGAGCTGATCTCGTTAGTGAAGTAATCTTTGTACGTTTTGTGTGAGTCTGCCACAGCATCATACTGAACTTTGTACATAGTAGATTGCTCTGTGAGTTTTTCGTTTTCCTTTTGTAAACTTTTGATAGTTTCTTCCAGCTCTTGGTTCTTCTTGAGCAAATCGCTATTTGAAGTTGATTCTTGCTTCAATGAGGCTTCCAGTTCGCTCAATCTATTACTCTTTCTGTCTAGCATCGCCTTTAAATTCACATTTTCTGTCTGCAGCCTTGAAATCGTTTCTAGGTGCTTCTTACGAGCCTCGCTGGAAGATTCTAGCTCTTTCACCAAATGATGGCACTGGGTTGTCATTTTCAGGTTGGTATTCGTTAAATCGTCGATTTTTCCATGGAGAGATTCTATTACTCTGCTTGTAGAGTACTTCCCAGGACTATAGTTCGAATTGCCGTTGCCTCCATTTCCACTTATGTTTGCATTGTCCTTCTTCTTCGTGGGGCTCTCTAGGGATTCTAGATTTGTAATGAAGTGACCATGATTGATATTGAACTTGCTTGCATTCATGTTCTTTGTTGGAGTTAATATCCCCTGTTCTTGGGTCATCATTATACGATTCGGCACAGCGTTGTGTATGCTCCACTATGATAAATGGTATTTTGATACTCTTGTCTCTCTAATTACTTAAAACAACTCATTTCTTAATGTTGCAACATGCTGATCGTTCCTTGTGTGTGAATTTTTTTTTTTTGTCCGTTACGGTTATTGTTATTGTTATTGTTTTGGAAGTGTAAACAAACCGGTAAAGTCCACACTATCGAGTCGCCAAAAATGTCCTAATTACACTAAGCCCCCACTAAGATCGTCTCGTACAAAGTTGTAACGGCTTAATTACGTCAAGGAACTATTCGTGACCATATCAGTGCCGAAGTAGTAGATCACTTCCAACAAATGCTTCTCTGTAAAATAACATATTAAAACTAGTTTACACAGTGTGAAGACACATCTTTACATACCTTGGGAAAACTGCTGCGCCATCTCCTGCATTTGTGGATCTTGCATCATACTCATTATGTCTTGCATACTTGGCATGCCACCGCCAGAGCCCTTCATCATGTTCATCATTTTGTTCATCATGCTTGGGTTCTGTCTTAGCTTCTGCTGAGCTTGTTGCATCATTTGAGGAGACATATTTGGCATACCCATTCCACCCATACCTGGGATTGATGGCATTCCAGCTGGCATGCCTCCTCTTCCGGGCATACCACCTTTACCTGGTAGCCCACCCATTTGTTTTGTGGTTTGAGCCATTCTGGCCATCATTTGTTGTTGCATTAGCAGCATTTCGATATCGAACACCGTAGTTCCTGAACCCTTGGCAACTCTAATCATTCTTGTTGGTTCCTCAATGAATATCCTACCATCGGACTCTAGCTCCTTCTTTGTCATGGAATCAAATATGTACACCATAGTCTTCATCTTTTTGGAAGTTTCTTCTTCGGAGAATTGGTTCATCATATTTCCCATACCAGGGATCATGTTGGCAATATTTGATAGGGGACCCATTTTCATTATGGTTTGCATTTGATTCTTGAAATCTAAGAGTGTGAACTTACCTTGTTGGATGTTTTCCAACGTGTTCTTGGCGTCATCTTGGTCTGACACAGTCTTAAAACGTTCCATTAACGACTCTATGTCTCCGATTCCTAATAATTTTGAAACAAAGGACTTAGGAGAGAACTTTTCAAAGTCATGAATATGTTCACCTGTACCTATGAATATAATTGGGGTTTTTGTAGACGCTACCGCCGAAATAGCACCACCACCTCTGGCATGTCCGTCCATCTTGGTTAGGATGATAGAACCGAAATCTGCACTCTCTTTGAAAGCTTTCGATTGGTGTACGGCTGCTTGACCAATAGATGCATCAAGAACCATGATCGTTTGCTTTGGCTTTACAGCTTGGGAGATTTCAACCATTTCTTGGAACAAAGAATCTTCTTGTTGATGTCTACCAGAGGTATCGACAATAATAATTTCGAATTTTTCCTTTTTGAACTTCTCCACACCTTCTTTGGCAACTTTAACGGGATTTGGCTCCGTGTATGAACCATAGAATGGAATCTTTGCCTTGATGGCGTTCTGTTTCAACTGGTCGAACGCACCAGCACGGAAAGTATCGGCACATACTAAACCAACCTTGAATCCACGCTTAGAATAGTAAACAGCAAGCTTTGTACACGAAGTAGTCTTACCGGAACCTTGCAAACCAACAAACATAATAACGTTACTCTGTCTTTTCTTGGGTTGGAACGGTGACACCGCTTCGCAGTCAACTAGTTTGCAAAGTTCATCAAAAACTGTTTTCTGGATCAAACTCTTCGTTTGAGCATTGGTTAGTTTAGCATTAACATTGTTGCTTGAAAGCAAAGTGTTATTAATGTTGTCACGAAGCTTCGAAACTAACTTAATATTCACATCGTTCTCCAATAATGCGGTCACAATCTCTTTCAACATCGATTGCACAGTCACCTCGTAATCTGTTTGTTCGCCTGAAATGGCATTGGTAACCGCATTATTAATACGTTTACCCAAATCTGCTAACACCATATTGATCTAAAAAACGTGTGTAGCCTCTGTTAGTCCCTTCTGTTAACTGTGACCTATTTGTATATATCGTTATCATTTCCCTTCTTTTAACATATGATTAGTTACAGTTGAAGCATTGAAATAATTTTTCATTTCTAAAATCTCTGCCAAAAACCTTTGACAGGATTTGAACCTTTAAAATCATAGTACCTATAAACTCATCATCATATATAGTTGGTATAAAACAGAAGAAGAAACCAGGTAATAGAGGTTTGGTATAGTTAAATTTTTGGTACCCAGTAGTGCGGTTATATTTCCCCGATATTATTGGTGGTATTAAGATACTAGTTTTTTTGACGTGGGTTGGAGGTATCAACAATCCGAATGGACCAAGAGTAGTGCTAAATGAGTGTACAATCTATTATTCTATTTAGGGATGACGAACATAATACAGAAGATACCTGCAAGTTACTATTATATCATGATTTGTCGGGCAAAATTTTGAGCACAAATGATAAGGAACAGCGAATTGGTATAATTAAGGGTATGTGGCGCTTCAGTAACGAGTTCAGCAAGGACGGAGTTGTATGTCATATAGAGTTAGAGGCATATAGTATGGTTGTTTTGGAGGTTGAGCCTTCTTATTATCTTACCATTGCTTTTGACAGTACATACGATGACCAATGGCAGAAATATAGTACGCGATTGAATCAGTGCTACCAATTTTTTGCGATGCAGAATGGTCGAATGGCTACAATAGAAGACAAAAAGCTAAGTAGGTTGTTGAATGAGCATTTTATTCCATTTTGGGATGAGATCAATTTAATTCCCGATTACTTTGTGATGCAAGATATCAATTGTTCGCTTGGGGAAAACTTGTTTCCCCGTTGCCAATTTAGAGACGCTTTGGACTCTGTCAATGAGGTTAAAGAATGGCAAACGTTTTTGAAGAATAACATACTCTTATCGCAGGAAAACTATCCTAATATAAAGGATATATGTTTATACCACGTACCGCAAGATAATAAGGACTCTAAAAAGTATGGATTCGTTGCAAATTTTGATCCACAATTCAAAAGCCTTCCTGTACTTTCAAATTGGATATTGGGTATTGATGCTATGTACGGGACGATTACTTCGCATGGTTTAGCTGGAACAATGTCATTAGCTGAAACAGAACAACAAATTGAGCTTGATGCTGAAGAAACGGAGCCCGAATCTGCTTCGAACATAAGGACTGTGTGGGATAATGTAACGTTGCCCATCACATTTACTATGGACGCAATAAAAGATATCGGGCAGTTAACAGGTGTTTCAAACTCGCTCTCTTTGTTCACTGATATCAAGCCCACATGGAATCCATTGCAATGGTCAAGGGGCACAGAGGCAGGGTCTCTGAATGCGAAGAACGACAAAGGAGGGGACGAATACAGCTGGCTCATATCGCCTTTGAACCCGTCGTTTCTACCCAAGGTGTACCAAATGAGAAAGTTCTACTTGGAGTTTGATAGTTGGAAACAGTACAATGTAATATTTTGGAAGTTCAAGGATATTTTAGCGGCTGTCATTATAGATCCACAGTTCACCAAGATCAACGAAGAGCCTTTTCTCATGAGGCTACAAGAGGAATTATGGAGCGGTATGTCGTTATTTTATGAGAACCCTGGGTTCGAAGAGAGGCCGTGCTCATTTGATTACACAATTGTGTACAAAGAAGAGAATATGTATTACAGTTCAATACCCATGTGGAAAAATGGTCTTGATGAAGATGAGAATGCATTCAAGTTGGTGATCAAGGGACTTGACGATACGTTACAATTTTTGAAGAACAATGCAAATAGGAAAACGTCTGTGGCCACTGTTACTGAGGTGGGTCACAACATGATGCTGACAGAACACAAGATTCCTAGTGAAACGGATGACATGAAATCCTCGAAGGTGGGAGACAATGGTTCATGGGGAAGGTCTATTTTCA
The DNA here is from genome assembly GCF_001417885.1 of Kluyveromyces marxianus DMKU3-1042. Lineage (NCBI taxonomy): Eukaryota > Fungi > Ascomycota > Saccharomycetes > Saccharomycetales > Saccharomycetaceae > Kluyveromyces > Kluyveromyces marxianus. The sequence goes on from NC_036026.1 coordinate 1,467,185, forward strand.
ACAAGGTGAACGAGAAGCAGCTTCGCGAATTGAACAAAGAGCTTATGGTCATATTGGGGAGCAGAAACTACACAGCATCATATACAGAAGCAGACACGAAGGAAAGTCTTTTGAAGCTTAACAATGGGTTGATGGTGTACTTGTTGGAAGATAACAGGAGATTGGTATTTATCATTAAGAATTGGTTTGAGGATCCGCAGCAGACGCAATATACGAAGAAGAAGAAGGGGACTTCCAGGATGATAGACAGTCTTGGAAGGGAGGTTAGCCGCTGGTGGGACCTGATAAAAGACCATGAGCCAATGTGAGTAATCTGTCTAATTGATTGATTGAAACATTGATGATAATTTGTTTATGTTGTGTTTTTAAAACTACTTCTACTATTATTAATTTGTTTTTGAGTCCTTCTATATATCGCATATATCACCCGATATCAAATCGTGAAGCAGGAGTTGGGCTTGTTTATTACGCCGTATTTCCGAGGAGGCAGAGCGGGTTGTATTCAATGCTGGTTCAATGTATTTCGGCGGTGGGAACCCCAAAAGGTTTTGGTAATCAATTGCTGAGTAAACATCGGAACCTGAACTTGAACTTGATCCTGAGGCTAGTTCCGACTCGAGGGCATCATCTGATTCGGACTGGCTATCGTTTCCCGGAGAAACGACAGCGCATGACGACGATCTGATACCGGTTACAGGCTGGAAACTGTAGCTGGTATTTGCGCCTGCGCCCGTACCTGCACGTTTATTTGAATCTGTAACGGCCTGTGCTACGGCTACCGCAGCCGTGTAACGGCTATGCCTGCGAGTGACCTCGCCAAAATCGAAGAGGTTGGCCAGTTTCGAAAGCTTAAGCTTTCTGCGATTGCACTGACATTGCGACTGCGACAGTGATTGAGACTGTGATTGCAATTGTGATTGTGATTGCGATTGCAACTGCTGTCTCTTCTGGATCCTCTTGTTGACTTTATAGTCCATCGACTCGAAAATCTCGCTGATATCGCGGATCGTCTGGTCCATCTCGTAATTCTGCTTGGACTCCCAACTCTCATACCGGCTAAGGTTGGACATGATCCTGGCATGTCTGTCCACGTGACTTACCATTGTTTCTGGGTCTAGCTGGGTCTGTGTCTGTGTTGCGTGTGTGTGTATGCTTCAAAATCCAGCTAGCAGAGCGACAGCCGTACCATCACAACCTCCACTCGAAAGAGAGAGAAAGAGAAGGGCCGATATAAGACTGCTCGAAGCGAAGTGTCTCTCTATATCTAAGTATGTATGTATATATACGAATGCTCTTCACCAAGTGGTTGAGCCTGCCCATCTATTCATTCATTATCTATGGGTCATTCCACCGTGGTCGACATTGCGATTTTTATTTCCAATTCGGACTCTTTTCCACATATCCAAGCGATATCTAAAGTCAATGCAATGACTATCATAAAACCACCACCAAAGTCTGTCGGCGTGACAATGGCATGGCTGCTGTCCGCTTGAAGCAACTCCAAGCAACCACACAATTTCCTGGATCTGCCAGATATTCTGATAAAGGAAAAACAAAGAGAAAGAAAAAAAAAAAACACACACACACACACACTCACACACGGAAAAAAAAAAAAAAAAAAAAAGACTGTAAAGATACATAGATATTATTCGCTTTAGATAGCGTCAGATACGGGAGAAAAGACGAAGGTAGAGGAAGGTAGAGGAAGGTGAGGGAAGGAAGTCATCAGCCAGCCAGCCAGCCCATTCGATCCACCCTGTGTAGTAGATACTGCTGCTCTCTTTTCGTGGTCCAAGAGCCCCCGTGGGCCTCATTACCGTCCCATCCCATACATGCAAATTGTCTTCTACACACCCCAGTGCTAGGGTGTGTAGTGTGTAGTGCGTAGAGTCTGGTGTCTAATGTTTAGTGTCTAGTGTCTGCATGCGTTCTATACTCTTCTGGAGCAATTTCTCCAGACATAAAGGCAGCCCGAGTCACGCGCTTGCCTTATCTGGACGCTGCAAGCGCCAAACCCTGGCGTTCTATGATCGGATCAGTGTTCTATGATCTGATCTGTGTTCACATGTTCTTTCCAATTTCTCTCCAGCGTCCACCCGATGGTGTTCCGCCGGCGGTTCTCTGCTCTGGCCTGCAGCGTGTTCTGTTCTGCATCCCATTTACCCCTGGGCTTCCTCCCTAGTCTGGCCCGTAGTCTCACAGCGTGCTCGCTCCTCCCCATGGCCTTCCTCCGCTCCCAACATCTCCCCCCGTTTCGTTCCCCTGTTTCGTCTACGTGGCGAAAAAAAAACCACAAACCACAAAAGCGAGGCGTGTACAAAAACATACATTAATCTGTCAAATAAGTACACTTGCGCACTTGGCAAGCCGTGCTTTTTTTTTGTTATCTGCTATCTGCTATCTCTTTGTGGCACGGTACACACACACAAAACGCAACTTTGCTTGCTTTGCTTTGCTTTGGTTTCGTTTGTGTCTGCCTCACTGTCTCACTGTCTCACATCTTCTCCCCACAAAAGCCAATACCGGACCCAACCTGTTATCCACATGAAACGCACGCAGAGCTTCCAGAACTGCAAGGAGACGGATATCCCCGGCTATAACGACTGCCCCAGTTTCATGTACCCAGGGACGCTCGGCAGCGCGCCTACAGGCTTAGTCGCGCAGGCCGTCGACAGATCGGGTAACACGCGCGTAGCAACGGCGCCCCCGCCAGCAATGAAGCGCCAGGTCAGCGCTAAGCTAAGCGCTAAGCTCAACAGGACCAACGGCTCGACGACGCCTGCTGCTGGTAGTACTGCTGCTTTATCCGCTGTACCGCTTTTGGACAAGGACGAGTTGTGCAGGCGGTACGAAGCACTAGTCTCGGGCGGCAGCCGATTGTCGGAGAAAGAGTTTGCGTTCTACAAAAAGAAGGTGGACCTTCAATGGCCTTTGGTGGTAGAGCAAGAGGGAAGCCGGGTAGCGTTGAGCGAGATATTTGGGAACGTCGGAGACGCGCGGAAAGTGTCTGAGCTGTTCCAAAGATGGATGCTCGCAGACGTGTCGGTGCACTCGTGGTGTCCGTCGTTGCGCAAGTTGGTTGAGAATGCGGAGCCTGGCACCTGGCACCAGGCACTAGTAAACGAATAAATGAATGACTCGACTGGGCGACACGGCCCTTGTTTTGTATTTGTATTTGGCGTGCTACATATGTATATACATCTTTTAGACTCCCTCCGTCTACATTCTCTTTCTTCTACCGACGTGGGCTTGGTAACCGGTCTTGATGGAGGAAACAGATCTGGTGGAACCACAACTTTTACAAACCAAGAAGAACAATCTGTTCGATTGCTCCTTCTTCAACTCAGTGTTGATGCTCTTACACGTCTTACACGTGACGTATTCCAGAATGTACCTTCTCAAAAGATTCTCCATTTGCTTGGGCAAGAACTTACCCTTAATGACTAATCTCTTTTGCCCGTCAACGGAACCAGAGGTACCCAATTCCGCAAATAGATATTGGATCATGTGTTCTGGAGATCTTTGTAGCTTCTCGCTAATCTCTTGGATGTTGGCAAATATAGTCTTCTTACCGTCTCTTTGACAGATTGGAGGTGGAATCTTGAACTTAGGTCCCGATCTATCGCCAGCCAACTCTGGGTTGTTTGTGTTCAAAATCTTGAAGAAACGTGACAAAAGATCCTCGTATGGTAAACCAACGTCCTGTTGGATGCTAGAATTCGTCTCCAATGGAGTAGAGTCCTTAGAAATATCGTCCACAGAAATACCCGCTTGTTCTAATTGCTTCTCAAACTCATCCACACTCGTCTCGGCCTTAGCCTTCTTCTTCTTCTTCTTCAACTTTAGCTCTCCTAGCGCATCGGAAATGTCATCCACTTGCTTCTCAGCACTACCGCCTTCTTCAGCGTCTTTGCTCTTCTTCTTCTTTTTCTTGAGTCCCGCGAATAGTTCATCGGTGCCTTCGCCAGCGCCGCCAAGTAGCTCCTCTGGAACAACCTTCTTGCTCTTCTTCTTCTTCAAACTAGGATCAAATCCCAACTCAGCTGCAACGTCAGTCATCTCTTGCGTCTGATGCTACGAACACTAGTTTCCGCTCAAAAAGTATTCAAAAGAATCCTTCCGTTAAACTATCCAAACAAAACGTTCAACGTTAACTAGCGATGATGCGTCTTAAACACTTTGGTGGTAAAACTTTCAATGCTCACTTTTTTCTCTGTTTCTTTCATTAACTGATATTTCTCATCAAGCCCGTATGACGAAGAAAAGAAAATTATCAAAAAAAAAAAAAAAAAAAAAAAATTTGAGCAAACAAGCGCAGCGCGCTATGTATGCAAAAATTATTGAAAGAATGAATCACTGTTTACGATATATGTCCGGGTAAATATACACGTGACTTGGTGACTGGAGAACGGTGGGCTGGATGCGTGTAACTGTTTGGTTAACAGGTACCACCATCCAGCCCCCAATCCCCACCGCTTTAGTTCACATTTTATCTCTACATATTCCAAACCCATGTGAGTCGGCTGAATACCGCTCCTGCTCCCTTAGCTCAACCTATTTAATCTCAAGCTTTTCGGTCTGTTCTCTTAGAGCCTCTGTGGCTTCCTTGGTGACCTGCTCGATTTCCGTACCCTCCTTGATCTCTACATTGTCGACACTGGCTGGCTCTTGCGACGCACTTGTATCCTGATCATCGTCATCATTAGCCTCTGGCTCAACGTCGTATTTCTTCAAATAGTAAGTCTCCACTTCCTCTTGGCCGTTGTTCTCGGCTTCAAAAATCGCGTCGTGGTCAAATTTGTTCTTGATAAATGGGTCGGCGTCGTACTCCTCACATAACAGCTTCACTATGTCCAATTTACCGTTGAGCGAGGCCCAGTGTAGTGCAGTGTTACCAGTTCCATTTTGTTTGTTCACCCATGCCTTTACTTTGTCCTTAGGAACAATGCTCAAAAGGTATTTTACAACTTCGTAGTGCCCGTTGGCGGCAGCCATGTGTAGAGGTGAAGAGCTTGAAAGCTCATCGTAGCATTCGGTTAACGTGCTAGGGTCGATCAAGTTTGTAAAAATGTCTTCCAGCGACTCTAGATCGCCCGCTCTAGCATCTAAAATAATAGCTTCTTGGTCTTCCTGATCTAGTGGGCCCTTGTGTAGACTCATTTTTTTATGAAATGTATGTGTGTGTTTGTGTATGTAATACCGAACCTTGGTGTCTGATAAAGCTGCCAACCTTTGCTACTTTAATCAGTTCCAAACCTATCTCATCGCACTACTCATCTCTTTTGACAGTTTTTCAATTTTAACTTCTAAAACTCTTTCTTTTTCTTTTTGGTTTTTTTCACTTCTCTAGTTGTACAGATTTACCATGCGATGAGTTCTTTAGTACTGGGCAACAAGCAATTAGTCAACTAAGAATAGAGGTATATATATTACCTTTCATACATGGTAATGTTCCCAGACTTTGAAGCACAACATATATGCTGTAGACATATACCATAGAATACCGGGATGTCCAAAAAGTTAACGGATGTTCTAAATAAAAAGCTGGATTTCACAAACAATTCTCCCATAGACATATTCTTCCAAGAATTGGATAACTTCTTCGGCCGCATTAATCAGAAAGATTTTAAAACAAGCATATATGATGATCTACAATTAAACAATGACCAATTGGTAGATACCCTTCTTTCGTACTTTGAACGTATCTGTCGACTTGTTTCAGAAAAACAAGAAGAGAACAATGACTTAATCCCTATTTCTTTGCATGACATGAAGCATTTCGATACATTGGTTAATTTACTTGTGATTCATGGTATCAATGCCAATTTACCAGTTCCTATACAGATTCCGTTAGAGCAGAGAAGACTCGACTCGTTCAGAGATGAAAATAAACTCTATAAGTTGGATGTTATCCCCACAGCGGGGAAATGCTCAGAAGCTTTGAAAAGAATGCTTCTTTCTTTCGAGAATATCTTTTTGAACGCACCAACAAGTCATTATGTGAGAAAGATACTACTCAAGGGAGGTCCCGGATACGCAGATACTTTGATCGGCTATATGTCGTTAATGTACGCTGCCACTAGTTCCGTGGATGCGAAAGCTTACGAACAAAAGTTACGTCAATTGGAAAAGATAAAAGATACTTATTCGTTGTTTGAAATCTATTCTTTATTCTTATCGACAATAAAGAATGACAAATTTAAGTACTGGCCTTTGAACAGATTAAGTTTGCTTGTGGTGGAACGTGATGATGGATTAATATCTTTAGTGGACTTTATCGTGGGGGTTAGAGAGGATGACCAGGTAGACACATCTAAATTTGAAAGGGTAAATAGAATTGTTCTTGCTAAACCGAAAACCCTAACTAGTGTTCAATATTTTGACAAGTTATTTGTCCAGATATATGAATGTTTCACGCACGTGGATAAACCCATCTTAATAAGCTGTCTAAATGGGATAGTTACCGCTTTTTATTTGAGGAACAAAAGAATCGTCAGAGACTTCCTCTTTACTAAGATTAACAAAGTACTATACAATACAGATAATACTAATATACCTGTCAAGGACGTCAATAATGTTATTAATGTTCTTATATCTGTTGGGCGGACCACGTATACTGATTTGATAACTGATATGATAGCAAGTTACAAGAATGGACAAGACTTCTATCTAAATCTATGGATCTATGCGATGTTTTTGAAAAAAGGCCAAAAGTCAACGCCTAAAAATGAGGGAGAACCACCTTATTACAATATCATTTTAGGCCTAATAAAAACGTATATGGTAGTTACCGATAATTATAAAGACCTGGACATCATACTTTCAAACATGGTAAACTATGATCATGATACATGGGAATACAGAATTGACCTTGAAACTCAATTACCTTACATATCTACTAAGGATCAAAATATAAGCGAAAGTTTGGGAATTGGGAAACTAAGTGTTGAAGAAGAAACTACTAAAAAATTTCAAAAAATGCTCATGGATATCGATCCAGCAGTTGATCTCTTTATTGAATTACTAACCAAAATTGATGATCAGCAAGTTAATAAATCTATCTTCTCAGCAGTTACTAATAGTTGGTTGAAGCAAATACCTAATCTCCAAACTGAAAACATTAAACCGCTTCAGAAAGTAGGCAATGAGGAAGATGATGATGATAGCTCTTTTGCCGATAATATACAGTCAATGATTTTCTTAAAAGTTTTGGAAAGAATGAATGAGGTTTTCAAATCCAATTTGTTGACAGAACCTTCAGACCTTTTGGTTATAATATTGCAAATATTGGAATTTGCTAAAACAAATAAGGAACTTCCAAAAGAGCCTGATTCTGATGATGAGGATGACGAAGATGATGGGGATGATGAACAATTGATGAGTCCGTCTGATACGTTTGGAATCGCCTTAAAATTACTGAATTCAGTCCTCCCTACATTCCATTCTGCCTGTAATGAAAAGGAGAAAACTTTACTAACTTCTATCCGTCAAAAGACTATTAACCTTAAGAGTGCAGCTTGGCAAAATATTGTTAGACAAATTGATGATATTTTGGCTCAAGAGCCTTCATATCAAGATGATGATGATGATAAGAATAATGATAAAGCACTTTTGAAAAAGGCTTTAGCAAATATTAATGATCCTTTAGTCCCTATTCGTGCTCATGGTTTGTTGCAATTAAGGCAGTTACTTCAAAAAAGATCTAAGCAAGTAGATATTAAAAAGGTATTCATGATTCACATCACACAATTACATGATCAAGATCCTTTCATATATTTGAACGTAATAAGGGGTTTGGGAATGCTCATTGATATTCGACCTGATGAAACATTGCAGCTATTATTCAAGGCCTACCGTGCAAAAGAAAGTAAATCTAGTGTCGATGATATCCTAAAAATTGGTGAGGTTCTTATGAACTATGTATCCGTCCAGGGTGAAACATTTACAGGTAAAAATTCTGCAGAATTGATTTCAATATGTTTGGAAAATGTGAAAGAAAAAGAGAGAGTTGACAATCGAGTAAGAATGTCATCAATGTCTATACTTGGTAAGTGCTTAGAACTAAATGCTCTAGGAATTCAAGATTTCATAGGGGATATTTTGGACTGCGCATTTGGTATTTTGACCTTTGAAACGAATACAAATTCAGACGATGAAGACATAAAAAAGAATCCTGCAATTATGCGGAGAAGTGCTGTGCATTTAATATACGATCTCTTGTCGAATTCTGGTTTAGGACTATTTCCTGAAAGCTATGGTGTCGAGAAGGTTAAGACCACTCTTTCGTATATTAAAAGCCAAGATAACGACTTCTTAGTATGTGAGCAAATTGGTACTGTCTTAAACCAAATCGATATACATCTTCAGAATTCAATGATACCAGATAACATAAATTCGCCATCTCTTAAACAACTACAACTGTAAATATTTAGTTTCCGAAAACATATTTTGTTAGCTGGGTTCAGGAAAGAAAAGGTACCAAGTTCAACATATCCTTCAAAGGAGTCTGTTTTGACGATACTTCTCTTGTTACTAAAGATCTTGTCACAAGAATACAAAAGTAAGGATAAGAGGATGTGTAAAAAACAGTTTAAATATCTATTTAACTCACTTGTTTGTTTCGTTCCAGTATGATGTTTTGGAAATCAGGCCATTGTGGTGAATGTTTTGCAAAAGGAACAGTTTGCGGTTAAGTTCTTTAAACGCCTTAAATGCTGCCATATGGGTACAAGGCAGTATATCTGTGTATGTAATGTTAATTTCGTATTGTTTTTTTCCCGATTAGATCAGGCTATCTCAAATACTGTAGGTTTATATTAGACTTGATCATTCAATCTAATTACTTGTAAGCGAAATAAATTGCGGCGATAACAGTGAGGAATATCGTGAAACCAATGTTGAACTTGAACTCTTCATCTTCTTCGGTTACAGCAACCTTTGCATCATATTCAGATCTATCCATTACCTTCTTGTATATTGGGGTTTCTTTAGGTTTGACACCAGCTGGTAATTGTTCTTGGTACATAGATTCGATAAATTGTTCGATCTTTGCTATTTGAATGTTAATTTTCAAGTAACTTGGGTCTTCAACAGTAACTCTCTTCTTAATATCACGTAGGTAATACTGGAAAATTTCTACGCAACCTCTCAAGGTTCTGGATTTGAGGATCAAGTAACAAGTAGTACCTTTTCTAATCTTAACATTTTCATGCAAAACCTTAGGATTAGCAAACACAAGCGATAAAGTAGCGATTGCCATAACTTGAGGGATAGCGCAGAATTGAAAGGATGATTGTTCATGTACCGAAGCCAAGAAGTGTAGTACACTTTGGATGTGACTCATTGCGTTGAGAACAAGATGGTTAATGCAGTAAATACCCTGTTGAGTATGTTCTGGCTTAGCGAAGTCTGAAAGTTTCTCTGCATACAAAGACCATATTTCTTTTGGCCAAAAAGAGCGTCCATCTTCTAAATCCTCTGCATAATCTCTAATGATGTTGGTCTTTTGCAAGAATAGACCCATGTCTTCATATAAATGAACATTTTCTTCATATAAGTCTTTTGAGCTGAAATTTGCTAAAACGAGCAATTGTGTTAGCCCATCACCAACTAAACCGGCAACATAATGACAGTATAGATCATAGTCTTTAACCGATTGTAGTCCATTTAGGTTAAAGTTTTCATCCAAAATGTAGTCAGCCATACCGTTACCCATCTTATGAGTGATTTCTTTGATGACTTTTTGATACTCTGGCTTCAATTTGTGGAATTCTTTTAGGATGGCAGTGAAATCGACCAACACATCACGATCTTTTTCGGTAGGAGAATTTCCATCAAAAGACCATTCTTCTAGTTCCAATTTAGTGTCAAATTCACGTAATAGAGGAATTTTAATCTTTGAATCAATAGTCATGTCATCTTCAACAGTATCTAATGCTCTTAAAACTAAATAGAAAATAGCAACAGCATTACGCAATTCGGGGTGCAACTCCATAATCACCGAAGCAAACGATCTAGAAGTCAATTTTAGAAGTTCATGGCATCTTTTTAGCTCAGGCGTCTTTTCGCTTTCAGCTTCAGCAAACAATGGCTTTCTGAAAAGCTTCAATTTCAGAGCAGCCTTTAGCTCTAAAGGATGCGATAGTAGCTGTCCAACTTTACCCATTTGTTCAGTAGTTTGATACTCAAGGAATGGCTTCTCTAATGTGAGAAAATTCCAATTCTCCAATTGTATTTATATTGACTATAGTAAAACACCTTATGTTAGTTTTATATTCCAAATATTTCAGTAAATATCGTTTTTTTTTTTGTCGTAGAGGTATGCACTTCAGTTTTCCAAACGAGAAAAAGCGAAGACAAGATCCGCAAGGAACAAGACCATTGTTCCAAAAAACAAAAAGATAGCGAAGGACACTAAAAAGTACGAATGATATTTCCGCACTTTGGCGATCTATGAATTGAAAAATGAGAATGCATTCGGAATAAAGAAATTTTACACATTGATTCTAATGATGTATAAAAACAGTTTAAATGTGGAAAATGGCTTTATACGAATGTGTCATTTTTATCAGTTGACAAATTTGAAGTCGAAAGAGAGTTTCAGTTCTGAAAAGATCAATGAAAATATTCTTAAGAAGTTTGTAAAAAAAAACTAACTATGAAGTACATTTCATGTTAATACTGTATATCAATGCTAAAGCTGCCACTTTATAGAGCATGAAGGGGGGTTCATTAGTTTGAATGACTTCCTCATACAAAGACGTTACAGTAACAAAGAAAAAGTAAAAAAAAGTAGGTCGTACCCGGATTCGAACCGGGGTTGTTCGGATCAAAACCGAAAGTGATAACCACTACACTATACAACCGGATAGTTGTATATTTGAAAGGTCTGACGGTACATATTGTGGGTTCTGGGATTTTCCAGTCATGTGTCTTTAATTCAAGATCTGTGGTATCTGTTGCATCCATAGTGTTTATTAGCTATATATCTAGTATTTTTTGTTGATGAACCTGAAGCTCTGGTGTAACTGTGTTTAGGGTGCCATTGCTCGGATATAATGCCTGTTTATATAATAATTCAGATTGATTGATGATAAACATCCCTTATGTAAAATCTTGATACTTAACCGCCTATTACATTGATAGTTACCCGATCATAGTTTATGATTGGTTCCAACACATATCGACGGAGACCGGTCTGATATGGGGTAAGTTGTTTAAGTGTGGCTATGGCATATTTTTACTCTTCTCTTCCCATCCGTGTAAAGTTGAGTTTTTAGTCGTCTTTATCTCGTTAACGATGTTGTCGTTACCACGTTGGTCATTTTCTTGACCCCCACATTAATATCATATCTATGCATGTATAAAGAGAGAAGGGGCAAGAACATTAACATTTTTGAAAAACAGTTGTTAACCATGACGTATACTTGAAAGAAGAGAGAAGTTTATACTTGTAAGCTGTTAAGCAGTCCGGTTGAAGTGTTTCAACTATTGGTCTACGGACAATATCCATAATAACGATACCGGAATGACAAAAACTGAAAAAGACAAGATGCTTGCTGGAGAAGCGTTTGATGGATGGGATCCTGATTTGGTTACTGAACGTGACAGGGCGCGAGAACTCTTATCACAATACAATAGTACAACTCCTAAAGACATCGAACTTAGAAACCAAATTTTAGAAAAGCTGGTTGTTAAATCAGGCGTTGCGTATATCGAACCTAATTTCCGTTGTGATTATGGGTATAATATAATTCTTGGCCGGAATTTCTACGCCAACTTTGATTGCGTATTCCTTGATGGTAACAAGATTGAAATCGGGGATGATGTTCAATTGGGACCTGGTGTCCATATTTACACGGCCTCACACCCTTTGGATCCAGAAGAAAGAGCAAATGGTGTCGAATTTGCGTTTCCTGTTAAGATTGGAAGTAATGTATGGATTGGGGGTCACTCCACTATCCTTCCTGGGGTTACAATTGGAAACAACTCTATAATTGGGGCTGGTAGTCTGGTTAATAAAGACGTCCCAGCAAATGTCGTTGTGGCGGGAAACCCAGCTAAAGTAATTAAGGAAATTCCTGTGAAGAACAAATAAATATACTGAAATATTTATAAAGGTGCCTGGCGCTAATTAAGAAGAATTTTAGTAGAGCTATAATGTAAATTTATTTTTAATCCCTCTTAATTTCGTGAACTGTAGGTGCTTGTAAACAAGTTTGCTACATAGAACTCAACCATTGAATTAACACTTAGTGAATATCATGTGGAAGGGTGGTTTATGTGACATAGTGATTAAAGCTTGTCGATATGTAGTTCCCAAACTCGTCGACTGACAACTATCCGGTTGTATAGTGTAGTGGTTATCACTTTCGGTTTTGATCCGAACAACCCCGGTTCGAATCCGGGTACGACCTACTTTTTTGCATCATTCCTATAATTTTTTTTTTTTCTTAAAACGTACTATCAACTAGTTCATCCACGTTATGCGAGAACTCTGTTAATCAATGAAACAATGAGCCAGACGATGCTTCATTTACTGCACTGCAAAACAAGCATAAAGCACAATTCCACCAACGATTGGTGGACTATATTTTAACCGTCGAGGGATGTTCTAGTCAGCTACATAGGTAGGACAGTACTTCTTTCTCTTTATATTCAAATTGCAGACACACACCCTCGATTGTTGATAGATTTAACTTAAAAACCACAATATGAGCGATTCAGATAATAACTCCTTCACGCAAGACAACCATCCATTAGAAACAGTTGGAAATGCAATGATCAGGTTTGTTTTGGCCAATAATGGGTCAGTCTCGAAAACTGCAGTGATCAACAGAGCAAAAATGCTACAGACACTAAACGAAATCGTGAACAAAGAAGGGGTGAAACCAATACCGTTTAACAAGGTATATGAATACATGGACAGTAAGTTGATGGAAACGTTTGGGTATCACTTGTATGGCGTTGCAGCTGGCAAGAAAAGCGGCACGAAAAGACCGTTTTCTGCAACCCAGACTGAAACTCAAATGCAGACACAGTTCCAAACACAAACTCAATTCCAAACACAGGCCCCTGTGAATACACAAACACAAGGCGAACCCAGTAATGGCACCACCAGTGTTGTACCGTCTGAAATCGCAGGACAGGATCTAAAATCACGTGGCCAGTACTTCGTGCTCATCAGAAACTATGATACGTCGCAATTGCATCGCTATAACAAACTTATACTGGACCATGCGAGCAGCATGTACCACAGGAAAGTCTCTACAGATAACCTTGCGTATGAGGGAAACGATTACTCACTGAACCTGGACCCCACGCTCGACAACGACATAGGAAATGGCGATGCACTCCTCGCCCTCAAAGGAATAATAACCATCACCATTTGCATTGTGTTGCTATCCAAAAACAGCATCCTCGAATCAGAACTCCTACAACACTACGAAAAGTTCGGCATCTTTAATGATGGGCGCGACATACCAATAATACGAATGCCATGCACTGATCTTCTCAACCTGCTGGTGAAGAACAACTACCTCAGCAAGTCCCAAGAAAAACAAGCAGACTTACAGCAAGAGATCGTCATATACGCCATCGGAAGAAGAACCCTAATCGAGTTCCCGAAGCACTCCTTGATCAACTTATGTAAAGAAGTCCTTGACCTCGATGACAGCCAACTGGATCTGCTGCAGAACACTGTCCAGGTCCTCGCAGCAAATGCATACGAAGAGTCCTAAAGAGAAAGCTACATCTTCTCTCATAGAAAACCATGTACACCAAGTACTCACCATGGGCCGAAATCTACTATTTATTGTCTATAAACATAATTAATTAAGCCTTTCTTCCGCCTGCCCCCCATATACGAAGCTTAGCTTAGCTTAGCTTCCTTTTCCTAATTTTCGTTTAACGTCGTTTACAACAATTCCCTAATCCCTTCGAAATTCTCTGTCTCGCTCTGTTTCCCCATTGATCTTCGTACAAATCATATTTCCGTCATTTCATCTCTGATAGTTTCTACCGAAGAGAACGCGCCTGAATCCCAAGGTGGTTCACGTTTCTACGTGGTTTTGGCGTAGCGGAAATGAAAAACTGAAAAAATGATAGAAAAAAAAAAAAAATGCAACTGCTGTATTATTGCACCATGAAATATATATGGAACTTATTATAAAATCATTGACGGCCTAACTCAGTTTAAACATTTAGACACCCAGGTTCTTACAGTACTAGATCGGTTTGTCGAGGTAGGGTGTGTGTATATAAGTTAGCAGCAACGCAATTTTAATTTAGCTTTGCTCCCATCGGTCTTTGAATTTCCCAGCCTAGCATAAAGAAAGATATAACTTTTAGTCTCGTTTAAGACACCCAGATTCAGATTTTAATTGATATTTAGGTACGATAGAGATAGAGACGGGTAGGTAACTAGCTGATCGAGAGGATAATAACATCAATACTACTACTAATAATAAGCAGAATAATTTAGAAAAATGCCAGCAGGGTTGGATAATTTGGATTTTGCAGTGCTTTGTGCACTTGCGCTTGCTGTAGTTGCGTACTTGGGACGTGATACTTTGAAGAATCTGTTTACATCGGACAATTCGTTGACCAATGTGACATCGGATTCTCGCGATTTGGTCGAAGTTGTGAAGGAGAACGGTAAGAACTTTGTGGTTCTTTTCGCTTCTCAAACGGGTACCGGTGAGGATTACGCCAGAAAGTTTGCTAAGGAACTAATCTCGAAATTCCAGTTGAAGGTCATGTGTGCTGATGTTGAGAAGTACGACTTTGACAACTTGCATTTGTTGCCTTCGAGCATCCCAGTGTCCTTTTTCGTCTCTACTTATGGTGAAGGTGACTTCCCAGATGGCGCTTTACCAATGGAGGAGTATTTGAGTGGAGTGGAAGAAGGTTCTTTGAGCAACTTGAAGTACACTTTGTTCGGTCTAGGTAATTCGACATACGAGTTTTTCAATGGTGCTTCAAAGAAGACCGAAGGCTACTTGAAGGCTGCTGGTGCTCATTTGATCGGTACTGCTGGCTTGGCAGATGACGGTGCTGGTACTACAGACGAAGACTACTTGTCCTGGAAGGAAGCTACTTTAGAGGCATTGAAGGATGTCTTGCGTCTAGATGAGCACGAGGAAAAATTCGAACCAGCATTCAAATACGAGGAATTGGAACAATTCCACGATGAATCTGTCTCCCAAGGTGAACCAAACGCATCATATTTGCCAATCAACAGTCCTAAGGCACCATTCACACAAGCTCAACCTTTCCTAGCTCCAATCGTCAAGTCAAAAGAGTTGTTCAAGGACCCAACCCGTAACTGTATTCATGCAGAGATCAGCCTAGAGGGCTCAAATCTAAAATATACCACCGGTGACCACATTGGTATTTTACCATCAAACTCTGATGAGCACGTGAAGCAGTTCTTGGAAACTTTCAACTTGAAACCACATACAGTTTTCGATTTGATCTCTACCGACCCAACTTCAAAGCCACCATTCCCAGTCCCATGCAGTATCGGTGCTGCTGTCAGACACTACATAGAAATCACTGGCCCTGTATCGAGAGCCACTTTTGGCCAATTGGTAGAATTCGCACCAAACGAGGAAGCGAAGAACAAGCTATCTCAACTAGCCAAAGACAAAGATGACTTCGCTAGAGAAATTACAGCCAAGCATTTCAACTTTGCTGATGCCGTTCTTTATGTGTCAGGAGGCAAGCCATGGACTACTGTGCCATGGAATTTCCTAGTGGAAACTCTGCCTCACATGCAACCTCGTTACTACTCTATTTCTTCGTCAAGCACTTCAGAGCCAGGAACTGTTCACATTACTGCCGTTGTGGAAAACGAACCAAACACAGAGGTAGAAGGTAAGAGAATCACAGGTGTAACCACCAACTTGCTAAGAAACATCGAGCTAGTTCAAAACAAGAAGGATGTTGAAGCTTCTACGCTTCCAATCAGATTCGATTTGAACGGTCCACGTAACTTGTACCATGGATTCAAACTACCAATTCATATTCGTCATTCCCAGTTCAGATTACCATCAAACCCTAGTACTCCAGTTATCATGGTGGGTCCAGGTACCGGTGTCGCACCATTCCGTGGGTTCATCAGAGAAAGATGCGCCTACAAGGACCACCACAAGGACGATTCTGAGGCAGTGGAGCAATTAGGTAAACACATTCTATTCTACGGTAGTAGGAATTTGGACGATTACTTGTACTCCGAAGAATGGCCTGAGTATGCTAAAAAGCTAGGGGAAAGTTTCGAACTAGTCGTCGCTCACTCCAGATTAAACCCTCAAAAGAAAGTCTACGTGCAAGATTTACTAATTGATAGAGCAGAAGATATTTTCAAGTTGATCAAAGAGGGCGCGTTCATCTACGTGTGTGGTGACGCAAAGGGGATGGCCCAAGGTGTACACAAGGCTCTAGTACAGATCGTCTCCCAAGGAAACAACATTTCTGAAGAAGACGCTGCTGGTGTCATTAAGATGATGAAGACCACAGGAAAGTACCAAGAAGATGTCTGGTAAATAAAGTTTTTCTCTTTTTATTTCTCTCGCATATAAGCGATGACGAATGAGAGTACCTCATATATAATAACAAGTATAGAATAAATTAAGCAAAATACAACAGTGCTAGCATTCAGTATATACGTCTATATTAAGAACAACAACAGAATGATTAAGCGGGTGTCTCAAGGATCAGCGAGATGTTTATTAATATAACTTTTTTTACTTCATACGAGCATCTCGTGTCAACTTCATCTACCCTTACTATTTTATATACATTACGACTCATAGAATTAAAATTTAAAAAAAAAAAAAAAAAAAAATAAGAAGCCCAGCTGCCGGCTTTTCAAACTACTACATCCACATCACATCTTCCAAACCTAATCTATATAATTAGTGACAGGCAAACTAAGACAACATAAGATACAATTCGAGCCCGTCGAATAGCCCCGGAAAATGAAGATAGTGCTACAAAAAGTTAGTGAGGCAAGCGTAACTGTGGGAAACGCAATTGTGTCGCAGATCAAGCATGGCTACATGCTTCTCGTCGGAATCGGGGTCGATGATACAGTAGAGGACATCGACAAATTGTCCAAGAAGATCCTAAATTTCAGAGGGTTTGACGACGATTCCGGGTACGGATGGAAGAGAAACATCAAGGATGTTGGGGGCGAGATTCTATCCGTATCTCAGTTCACTTTACTTGCCCGCACCAATAAGGGAACCAAACCAGATTTCCACCTTGCGCAGCGCGGCGACCTGGCCAACGAACTTTACGAACAATTTCTGGATAGATTGAAGGCTGGTCTTGGAGAAGAAAAGATCAAGAACGGTGTGTTTGGTGCCATGATGAGCTGCCAGCTCACTAACGAGGGACCAGTCACCATCATTTTTGACTCGAAGGCGTGAACAGTTCATTTTAATGGTCTCGTGAGCAGAGCAGAGCAGAGTTATGTGGTAAGTATTATCATTATTATATACAACACGTAATGTAATGGGAAAAATGTATTATGTATGGCATACAGTGGTAACGGAAACAGAAAGTGTGGCGTCATGGAAATATCACATGACTGCCCAAGTACGAAAATCACCGTCTCGAGTAGTAAAGGCGAAGAAAGAAATTCAAAAAGAGAAACAACTGCTACTGTGTCGAATAGGAAGAGTCATGCCGGGTCTGAGTGCCGGACATTCTTATATATAAAGGGCGGTACTTGTCCAAAAACAGTCAGACAACGAATCAGCTAACAAACAAACCAAACAACCAACCAACCGACTAATCAACCAACAGCTAGACATAGCGACAGATCGGAAACAACACGAATCTTCTTCCTTTCACTCTCAGATGTGCCGTTTTCTAATATACAAGGGCAAGGAGCCCATCAAGCTGTCGCACTTGCTAACCAGACCAGAGCATTCGATCATCAAACAGTCGTTTGATTCGCGGCTTAGACTCGATAGAAGGAGACCGATGAATGGGGACGGGTTCGGCGTCGCCTACTATACGGAAGACCCAGAGATAAACCTCGACGGACCATGCCTGTTCAAAGCTATCACTCCTGCATGGAATAACCAGAACCTAGAGACGCTAGCCGAGAAAACCAAGTCGCGGCTTGTGTTTGCACATGTGCGTGCAAGCACGTACGGGACCTTGAGTGAGACGAACTGCCACCCATTCACGTACCACAGACTAACTTTCATGCACAACGGCGGTATAGGTAATTTCCACCGCATCAAACGGAAATTGTTCAACCGCATAGACGACAAGTACTTGTTGATCATCCAGGGGAGCACGGACTCAGAATGCGCGTTTGCGTTGTTCTTGGATGTTTTGGACAAGATGGGCTATGACCCGGCCGAGGCTGGCGGTTGTTTAGACAGTACCGCAGCAGCGGAAGTTACGTCCCCAAGTACGACTAACACTGCAGCGGGGAAGACGCAGCGCGAACGCGAACACCACCGCGCGCGCAGCAATCACGTCTTGCTCAGACGCGCGTTGGTGCAAACGATTGACCTTTTGAGACAATGGACAAAAGAGGCAGCCGCCGAAGAGGCCGAGGCCCGCAACGCCAAGGCGAAAGGAACACCTGCCGCCAGTCATGTGCGCGTAGAAGACGTGTTTGAACCATCGCTCCTCAATTTCGCCGTCACAGACGGCGAGTGCATAGTTGTATCGCGGTACATTACGTCAAGCACGGACGAAGCACCTTCTTTGCATTTCAGCTGTGGCTCCAGTTTCGTCGAATCGGCACCCGGAGAGTACCGAATGGAGCGTCTGGACAGAAACCAGGATGTGGTAATGGTTGCGAGCGAGCCGCTAACGTTTGAACGAGGCGATTGGACCGCTGTGCCGACAAACAGTATACTAACGGTGCGGAATCAAACGGTGCTTTTGCATCCTCTCATCGACGAATACTACCAGACTGACCCACTGTATGCCAGAAGCGCAACACTTGCGGAGAGTAAGGGTCTCATGGGCAGTGTTCCGGTGTCCAGCCCGGTGGACCCCAAGGTTCCACCTTTGGAGAGGGACCGCAGAGTCTATCTCACGTGACTAACGTCGGCCATATATATATATATATATATATGTGTGTATTTATTAATATTATTGCTTGACTGCCTGCCTGACTGCCTGCCCTGCGCGCGAGCCATGGGTGAAAAACAGCCGGGGAGTGGAAAGTCTAATTCAAGACACATGTGACCATCAGTTACCCTGACCCCTCAATCCTACCCCTCTGACGTAACGTAAGGTAACGTAGCTTGTCGGAACGACAAGCATGTGACAAGCAAATACGGGCGACGACTCCCCCGCGGGATTGAGCTGGGCGACGATACGATGCGATACGATACGGTACGATACGATCAGAACAAGACAAAGAAAAGATGCCGGTGGGCATGGGAGCCCGCCCGCGATTACGCTGCCTCGCGGGACCTCCGCTGGGCCTTGTCTCGCGGTCTTGGTTCTCCGTACAACATGGAATTTTAGGAAATTTGCGGTCTTTTTGTTGTTTTTTTTTACCGTTTTCGCAGTAAAAAAGCCCAGTTTGGCCATGTTTTTGTTCTAGCAGTATTTCCAATCAATTTTTTTTTTTATTTTTTTTATTTTTTCCATTTGTTTTTCATTTTTCACTTTTTAGCTTTAAACAAAGAACTTCTGGCCTTTCTTTCATTTTCATATTTATTTACAATTTTAAAGAATTTAAAGGAGCCCTCAGTTTCTTGTTGTCTACATAGCAGTTTGTTTTATGAAAGAAGGTTTACTGTATTTTATTTGTATTTTGTTTGTTTAGTGTATACCTTATTCTTGTTCTTGTATTTGTATTTTACTTTATTTTAGGTTAGGTTTTCTCCCACTGCACCGCGCACACTCACAACTCAACTTCGACACCAGTTAGTTGTTTATATTTCTCTTCTGTCACACTCAGTCATGAAGTTTACTACTGTTGCTGCTGTTGCACTTGCTGCTTCCACTGTTGTTGCTCAACACGACAACGGTGACACCACTTTCAAGTCTGGTAAGTTCAACAAGACCAAGGCTTCCCATGCCCCAACCTCTTCTGGTACCCACAAATGGGGTAAGTTCGACAAGACCAAGGCTTCTCACTCCCCAACCTCTTCTGGTACCCATAAGTGGGGTAAGTTCAACAAGACCAAGGCTTCTCACTCCCCAACCTCTACTGGTACCCACAAATGGGGTAAGTTTAACAAGACCAAGCCATCCCATGCTCCAACCTCTTCTGGTACCCACAAATGGGGTAAGTTCGACAAGACCAAGGCTTCTCACTCCCCAACTTCTACTGGTACCCACAAATGGGGTAAGTTCAACAAGACCAACAAGAAGCAAGCTTCTGAAAACGAGGCTGCTCTAGCTAAGATGTCCAGCTCCTTCTTGGTTGCTGGTATCGCCGCTTTCTTGTTGTAGAGGGAGAACAGAAAAAAATTGTCGTTTAACTTACTTACTTAAAACCCTTTCCAACCATGCCTATGGATTATTGTTGATCGAGAAGCAAACTGTTATTTTTGTTCTGAACTAACAGCCATAACAGCTGCTGCTACTGATGTCATAGTTGATGTGTGTCGTGTGTCGTGTGTCGTTGCGTGTCAAAATTTGTGTGTCCAAAACCCAAAAAAAAATGAAAAAAAACAAACAAATATTATTAACCGAATTCACTAGGTTAAATCAAACTATCTTTTAAAAAGAACCTCCCCACCGGGAGCTACAGTTGTGCAGACGCTTGGGCCAGAAAAAGAGGCACTAGTACTACTACCAATACTCGCAGGACGTGTGTGTGTTCTGTGAGTATGTGTGCTCTTTTTCTGAACCAGTTTCCCGTGTCCCCTTTGAAATGGCTCATCGGTGGGAAGTCTTCGATTCATGGCGGACGGACAGGCATTAATTTGCACTGGCCGTTGCCCTGAAGAAATTGGCAAAATTCCCGTGGCGGTCCCGTGTTCCTAATCCTTTTTTATTTCCGTCCACATCTTCATCCCAATGGGAAGAAGACCATGGAAACGTCAATACCGCGCTGTGTTGATTATGAGTGCTTGTGTATGTGTGTGTCACGAGCCAAAACAAAGCCAGCGTAAGGAACTCCACCCCCCAGAGAAACTATGCCGCACCCCTAATACATGCTGTTTTATTTTTTTGCAATCGGGAATGTCTATGGGCATATATGTATGTGTATATAACATCGTATGTATGTGTACCTTCTACGTACATTTTTTTGGTTTAAAAGGCTTGTGTGTCGAATTCGTATTGGTCTTGGTCTTGGTCTTGGTTGGTACTGTTCCGAGCGATTGAGAGTATATCAAGTCACGTGCTCACGTACAAAGCGATGATATGGAAAAAGCAACACCTGACAGAGAGGTACTGTTTTTTTTTTTTTTTTTTTTTTTTAAATCCGTAGAAAGAAGGATTCGTGAGTTGGATGAACAGCTTTAGATAGAATATATAGGAAAAATTAATGCCAAAGTAGCTGAAGAGAAGAAGAGAGTTGGAGCAAGAGCAGGTGCTAGTACCTTAATATGTGTACTGAAGGAAAAGGAGGCCTTATTTAGTGCTTTGCTTTGCTTTTTCTTCCACCTTATTTATTTTATTTTATTTATTTTTTTTCCTGTAGTTTGGATGCCAAATTTTGGAGCCTTGTTCTTCCTGTTTTCTCTATTTGTTTGTTTTAGTTTTTGGTTTTAGTTTTAGTTTTAGTTTTCGTTTGTCTGTTTCTTTCCTTAGAGAATTAACTTTGCAAAACAGTTTCCATAAAACAGAAAGGAAAATCGAGGTATATCAATCAGTATACATCAGTACCAAAGAAAAGAGAGGTGAGTTCAGAGATCAGAGTTTCAGGACTGAATAGGATAGAGCGCAAACCTAAGGAATAAAGAGAGAAAGGTATTCGCGGTTTCTAAGCTAACAGTGATTTTGATACATCGACTTTTTTTATTAAAAAAAAAATTGCTGTAACAAGGAATTCATAAATCGAAACAGAAGCAACTGAATTTATACAACGATGGATGGCGATACCTCGAGCAAGTTTGTCCCCGAATACAGGAGGACTAACTTCAAGAACAAGGGGAGATTTTCAGCCGACGAACTACGTCGTCGTAGAGATGTGCAACAAGTTGAATTAAGAAAAGTGAAGAGAGATGAGGCGTTGGCCAAGAGACGGAACTTTAATGCCCCAATTGGCAACGATTCGGATGACGAAAACGATGACGATGATGACCAGGACTCCTCTTTCTACAGACAATTACGTGAAGAATTACCCACAATGTTGGATCAGATCCAATCGAACGATTTACAACAGCAACTGGCTGTTACCGTTAAGTTCAGACAGGTCTTGTCCAGAGAGCACAAACCCCCAATCGATTTGGTTATCAGTACCGGTGTCGTGCCAATCTTGGTCCAATTCATGAGCGAGAACCAACCTGAAATGTTGCAGTTGGAGGCCGCTTGGGCTTTGACCAACATCGCTTCTGGTACTTCTGAACAAACACGAGTTGTTGTAGACGCGGGAGCTGTTCCTCTATTCATCCAGCTACTATACTCGAATTCTGTTGAAGTCAAGGAACAAGCCATCTGGGCCTTGGGTAACGTTGCCGGTGATTCCACGAATTATAGAGACTACGTGTTACAGTGTGGAGCCATGCAGCCTATCTTGTACTTGTTCGAATTGAACAAGACTTCCTTGATCAGAACTGCAACTTGGACCCTCTCTAACTTGTGTCGTGGTAAGAAACCTCAACCTGACTGGTCTATCGTTTCCCAAGCACTACCAACCTTGTCGAAGCTAATCTACTCTATGGACACGGAAACCTTGGTGGACGCATGCTGGGCTATATCTTACCTATCAGACGGCCCTGTGCAATCCATTCAAGCTGTCGTCGACGCCCGTATCCCAAAGAGACTCGTGGAGCTCTTGTCTCACCAATCTACTCTAGTGCAAACCCCAGCACTAAGAGCCGTGGGTAACATCGTCACAGGTAACGACTTGCAAACACAAATAGTTATTAACTGCGGTGCACTATCTGCCTTAAGAAACTTGTTGTCCTCTCCAAAGGAATCTATCAGAAAAGAGGCTTGTTGGACTATCTCAAATATAACCGCTGGTAACACGGATCAGATTCAAGCTGTTATTGATGCCAACTTAATCCCTCCATTGATTAAGTTGTTAGAGACTGCAGAATATAAAACCAAGAAAGAGGCTTGTTGGGCCATCTCCAATGCATCTTCTGGTGGTTTAAACAAGCCAGAGATCATCAGATACTTGGTTAGCCAAGGCTGTATAAAGCCACTATGCGACCTACTTGAGATTGCTGATAACAGAATCATTGAAGTTACCTTGGACGCCCTAGAAAATATTTTGAAGATGGGTGAAATCGACAAGGAAATTAGAGGCATTGCCGTAAACGAAAATGCTGACTTCATCGAAAAGGCAGGCGGTATGGAAAAGATCTTCAACCTGCAGTCAAATGCTAACGAAAAGATTTATGAAAAGGCCTTCAAGATCATTGAAAAATACTTCAGTGACGAAGACGACGTCATCGATGAATCTATGGCTCCACAAACTGCAGGTAACACATTTGGATTTGGGTCAAACGTCAACCAGCAGTTCAATTTCAACTAGCAAATCTAGGATATGACAAAAAATACCAAAAAATCACAAAGTACACATAGCCCCCCCCCTCTCCCCCTCCACTCCGTCCACAAATTACCCCATATAATTCTGGCATATTAATGTAATCTATCTATAGTATTAATCTACAAACAAACCCTCATAGTATGTATTTTGCTTCCCTTTTCTTCTCACCACCTCCATTCAATTTTGTCTCTGCAGGCTACATTTTTGTAAACCTCTGCTAACTTCATGAAATCAAAAGCTGTAAATAATCATTATATAGGTACATACTTGAAATGTCTATGAAGCAAGTCAAAAAAACAAACAGAACACAACAAAGAGAATTTGCAAGAGGCCAGCTTGTGCATAGAAGCAAATAATACGATGAGTTCGTTACCCAACTTTCTTAATCTGGGAACTCCACAGCGAAAAGCTAGTGATTCACGAATAGAACGGATCAACAAGTTATTCGACGCGAAGTTTAAAGATGAGGCATCGGTAGTCTCGAACAATAGCACCAGTGTTGTAAATGACATCTTCGAACCTTATGACATGCACGAAGAAGATGCAACTGTCAAGTATAGACAGGCTTCCAGCCGACTTTCCCCCTCAGTAGATTCGGTAAGCTCAAACGAAGGGTTTGGTGACGAGATAAATTCGCGATTTATGCCAAAGCTGCGATCGAAGCACAGCATAGTGGAACTATCGCAACATAGTACTCCAAAAAAATCCATAGCTATTTATGATAATCCAATCCCGAAACGAAGAGTTCTGAAAGAGAAACTTGGTGAGCCTTTACCTCTACCGTACCTTGACCCAAAGAAACCTGTAGACGTTGGCACAGACCTTGAAACAAGATGGAACACAATAATTTCCACTGCTAAGGTACGGCAAAAGAAGAAGCCCTTACTCAATAATACTAAACCGGCCCAAGTTGAAACTGCGGAGCCTAGGCTAAGGTCATCGTCAGTACCTCAACGGATAAGAATACCATCAAAGTCAGTCATTGAATCCAATAGAGAGTATACCGATCTTGAAACACAACTAAAAAATACCAGCGTCAAATTAGATAAGTTAATTGAACTTTTGCAAAACAATCAGCAGGCCATCAATAACAAATACGAGCCTTTTATCTGGTTATTCTGTATCATTATTCTCATACTTTGCAACGTATGGGTGTATCATTACCTGTAATTAATAGTGATTATATATATATATACGTATTTACATGTGCGTGTGTATATTAAACTTTTACTCATTGAAGTCATTCTTTGGAGGTTTCTTGTTTTCGTTTCTCATATATAGGTCAATAGCAGTGGAGAAGGCTGCAAAACCAGCACAACCCACCACTGCGGCTTGAGGACCACTCTTATAAGCCAATCCACCTCCTGTCAAACAACCTGCAGCTACCCCATTATAAATGTCATTCTTTGCTCTCAAGGACTCAACACAACACTCAACACCAGAATAAATCATACCAATGTAACCAAAATTTTTGGCACTTGAATACGCCCTCTTACCCATATCAGCGAACTGTATTTTCACCTGTTGTCTCAACGGTAAATCTGTAATATCCTTCACTTTGTTTGGTAATCCTGTGGCGTCTGTTGGTACCGGTGTGTGTAGAGGAGTGTCATATGCCATGGATGCCATGAATAAACCGAAAACACCACCTAAAGCAAAACCTGTTACTGCACTGATCGCTGATTTACCAGGACAAGACGTCATGAAGTTCATTAACATTTGAGCACCTCTTTCACCTTGTTCTTCTGGTGAAAGCTGGTCAAACGGCTTCTGTTCTGGCGGGGATATCTGATCCAAACCAAACCCCTGATAACCCATTATTGTCTATATTGTGTTGCTATACCTTTCAAGATTCCTCAGATGCTTCTCTGTCTGTTTCTTTAGAACTCTTTCATTGATACTTTCATGAAGCGATGAGATGAGCAATCATTTCAAGTTATCATTCAAAAAGTGTTCTTCCAAAGAAACAGAAAAAAATACGAATTGTGTCAAAAGTGTTATTTGTAGTGCAAAACAACTCATTAAATAAGTTAATGATGAAGAATACGAATCACAATCGCAGTTTATAATGGCTATAACTATGTATATCAATGGTCCAAACGATTGCTAGTACTCAAGACTGCTACTATGGGTTGCAGTGTAATAACATTTGGGATCGCGAGGAAAATTTGGTGAAAGAGCTTACAGAGACTATCACCAACTATGATTTCCCGCAACTTCATAAGTCTTATTTCAGTGATAAAAGTAGAAGATCGCCAATCACATGTAGTCAATTAACATGGTCTTATGATGGCACCTCCATATGTGGTGTATTTGACGATTTGGGGGTCCGTCAATTTCTCATACCGGAAAATAAACTGGAAGGGTATTGGGTTCCCTTTACTCGATGGTTCATTAATACACCCATAGTTTGTTCTTCAATCTTGCCGAGCTATTCTCTATATCATAATGACCCTTCTAAACAGGCTATTTTATGTTCTTCTCGAGATCTACCGATAAGGTTGTACTCTCTGCAACCAGAGAGTAATAACAAGACAAGTCTGCAACATTACTCCACACTAAATGAGGAGAATGAAACCTTTGAGACACCGTATGCAATGGCTGTGCAAGATGATGAATCGGGCTTCTTAACAGGTTCTGTGCGGAATAGAATATGTTTGTACGATTTCAATCGATACCATCCAATTTGGCAGCATCAGTGGACGAAAAGTTCCTGCGGTAAGTCTTCGCATAAAGCTATAGTTTCTTGTTTTGATGAGTACAACGAGTGTCACAACCATATAAGATATGCTGGAACATACAAAACGGAAGTACTTCGTATTGACACTAGAATCAAAAACTTCGAACTTGTTTCTGAGAGAGATCCATCCGACTCATGGTCGAACGGAATTTATCAAATTATAAAGTCTGACAATGGCCATTATATATATTGCATGAAGCGTAATGCGAAAGAAATCGATGTCCT
Organism: Kluyveromyces marxianus DMKU3-1042; assembly: GCF_001417885.1. Lineage (NCBI taxonomy): Eukaryota > Fungi > Ascomycota > Saccharomycetes > Saccharomycetales > Saccharomycetaceae > Kluyveromyces > Kluyveromyces marxianus. Next base: position 1,493,809 of record NC_036026.1, read on the forward strand.
TGATACTCGGAAGCTTGGTGTTTCTTGGAAAGTAAATACCCTTCAATTACCATTTAAGATTGGAAAACAAAAATTCAAAGCCAGCTTGAATAATAGTAAAGGTTTGCTTATTGGTTCATATAGTGGTGAGGTCATGTATTGGGACAAAGATTGTATTGAATTTGGAGGTTTAGATAGATTTGAAAGTTTCGGTACAGGAATCAAACCAATGGGATCCTTTTCGATACATGGTGATAACAGTACAGAAAAAGAAGATGCGTGTAGAGTTAACTGTATCACTACTAACCCGCTAGACCCTAAAATTTTAGCAGTATCAACTTCTGCTGATAAATTTGCAGTTGAAGACGCCGACAACTTTGAGACATCTCTTAGACTCATCCAGATTCCATAAATAACTGTTTATATGTTTTAAGTTTGTGGTATTGTTTGACTTTTAATAGTAATAGTCTCTTCTTTTTGAGTTCATAGTCTTGTCTAACCTCCGCTTCTTGGAAATGCACACCAGGCACAGGATTGGCTGCCAGTTCTAAGCTACTCTGTTCACTTTCTTGTTCGTCCATTTCAACATCTGTAGTATGCCTCGTGGTCAAAGATGACGTCGAAGAAATTGAATTAGATCTTTCTTGCATCATTTCATCATTTATACTAGTATTATCGTTCATAGGTTCAGAATCAATAGAAAATATCGGAACAGTCGTATTTTTCATCATTTTCTTTGCATGGAACCAATTTCCGACGCATTCAAGCAACTCCTTGTATAATTCTGGTTCATTGTGATCATATCTAACCTTTGAATCTACTTGGAATTTGAATTGTAATTTTGACATAGACGCATCAAATCTGTTTTGGTATATTTGCACATTAAGTGGATAAAATGCATCATTTTTATTACTTTCTTTGGACGGTATTGTTCTAAAAGCACCGATTTCCAACCTTTTCTCTTCGAGACTCTTCTTAGGATCGACGACTATGGCGATATATGGATCTTGATAATTTTGATTTAATGATTGGGTCTGAATATCAATATTACTGAGCCAACATCCATAACCAGGGTGCGAATGATACCATCCAACAATTTTATCCTCTTTGCCTACAAATGCATCAAGATATTGTACCATATATTCATATGATTCCATATGAGCATTCACTCTTGTTTCTGTCCCTTGAACTGGTAAAGAATAGCAATCTTTTACTACAATGATATCATTACTACTGTATCCTACTAGCATTCCCATTACTTCTATGTTTCTTCCACTGATCGCGTGGGATAGTATCTTCACACTAGCCAACCTAGAGAGAAGGCATTTTTGAAACATGCACGGATTACGCTTCCATAGTTCAGGCGTAATTGGCGTTCTGATAGGGAGTTTATCTATGATTGGTATTGAACCATTGCCGGTTTCTGTATTTTGAGTGTTGGTTTGATTTGAATTCTGATTTATTAATGTTCTTTCATTGATGCTAATCCATTGACTTATCTCCTTTAATGATATATCATGAAATTTAGTGGAGTTCATATTTCGATATTCCTTGTAAATATATCTGACATCAAGTGGTTGGTTATGAAGGCCGGAGTGGTGCTCATTCTTTACTTACGTTTAGTTGTACAGAGCTATCGATTATTATTCATTCAACCTTAAAATAAAGTTCCAAAATTGTAATTTCGATAAAATGTCAAAATAGTTTAGTGGGAAAAGAGTGAACACTTAAAACAAAGCGGATTACCTTGGCAAATATATGGATAGTACTGTCGTATATCCTATTTTATTTTTGTCATATTAAACAGAATGATAGCGATCTTTTTAATTGCGACTCTGCATTAGAGTCACTTTACATATATTTTATAGCTGTATTAGTATATACATTATTGGTAGTTTTTATAGGAAAAAGAAGAAAAGCCAGTCACACAAAGTTAAGATTAAAGAATCTCTAGGTTGTTAGCATCTCTTTTCAAGTTACCAATGAACTCCAAAAATTTACCCATATTAACGTCGATACCGAATTCGTATACGAAGTGACTTGATAAATAACTGGATAAGAGAGCCTTCAAATAAGAATCTGGGATATTCTTTAAAATTTGTTCTGGACCAGCGACATTGGTCAAGAGTTTTGGAATAATCTTATTCAATAGCAAGTAGTTTCTGAGCTTCAAATCATTGGACCATAGCTCATCAGATTCAATCAAATCATCATTCAACTTATTAATAGTTTCTGAAATGACGTTAGACAAATGTGACATTGGTAATCCGGTAGTCTTGTTCAATTGCCATAGTTGCTTAAACTCTTGTCTAGCATTGAATTGAACCTTTTCTTGAATCTCTTTGACATATGACTTGTATAGTTCAGTATTTGTCTTGTTGTCTGTACTGACAAATTTGTTGACGAAATCGTCGTCATTCAAAGATAAAGCAGCCAAAACTTCCATAGAGGATGACGTGACACCACCTTTATTGGCAGAAGCATCTTTGACCAAAACGGCACCATGTCTTTCTAGCTCAAGCTTTGCAGGTTGAGAGATAAACAAGTTAGCACCCTCTACAATGTATGGAATCTTGCACTTGTTATTTTCCTTATTAATGAAATAGTGCAAATTGTTCAAATCAATAGAGTTTGGTCTACCACCACATGGAACAAATAGATCAATGTGATTAACAAATTTGAAGACCTCGTAATGGAATGTGTTACGGAACGTAGTACCATTTGCCACAAGCGAACCATTAGGTAGCATAACGTCAATGTCATCAACTGACACGAAGAATCCTCTCTTCGATAGTTTAGATTTATCGTAATTGCATGACATGACTCTTTCCTTTGCCAATCTTTTCAATTCAGTCTTTTCAAGACCTTCTGGATCGCACAAGACACCAGAACCATCCACAATACCTAAATAGACTTCATTATCTGTGGACAAGAGAATTTCGTTGGAACCCAAGTCACCATCAGGCCCACCAGTTTGGAACTTGTAAGTCTTTTCATTTTGGAAGCCAGCCTTTTCTGCTAAGCTATTGACGTATGCCCTGACACTTAATGAGGTCATACCATATTCATCATGAGGAATACCACCAAGAGAACTGGTTTTACCAGTCAAGAAAGACTTCCACCATGGGCATCCACGTCTCTTAGCGTGCAAAGTAGCCCAGTTGGTGAAACCTGCAGTTCCTTCATCAGGACCAAAGAATAAGATTTCTTCTTTGCCGTATAGATCAACGTAATTTTCTTTCAATGGATCTTTAATCAAAATATCAATGATGGAATCAACGTATTGAGAAAAGGCATTGAAAGTGTCTTGAGAGGAAGTTAAACCAGGGTTCAATAAAATGACACCCTTCGAACCACCTTCTGGAATATCTTTGTTTTTCTTTTGTTGCGTTGATGCTAATCCGTAGTTTTCATCGATAACACTCTTTGAGTTCTTCTCGTACACATCCTGGGATCTAGATACCACAATTCTGATACCACCTCTGGCGATATCTCTGAATCTGATGTGGAAACCCTTGAAGGAGTTACCAACGACAAAGAAAATACCATAAGGAGTTTCTGGATATTCACTCTTTGGCAAGATCAATTCTGGTTTCAATTTAAATGAAATGGCAACTTTCCTGGTGATAAAGAAGTTGGTTTTCAAGATAGATTTGTTAAACAAGTTCAAAGTTTTCAAGATTAGCAAGTCGGGAGAGTCGTTAGGGAAAATCTTGTTCAAATATAAGTTAAACTCTTCTTCGTTTTTGAAAGGTTCCAATTGAGTTAGACGTTGGTAAGACAAAGTCATTTGTAACTTTTGACCACCAGATCCAGTAGCTGAGGTTTTTTGTGGATAATGTGCTTGGGCAAATGATTTGTACAACTTTGATACAATTTCCTTGTACTTGTGTAACACATCAATGATCATTTGTTGGGTGTAAGTTTCAGTTCTTAGCTTACGTTTTAGATTAGCTAAAAGCTCATTCAACAGTGTGTCGTCAGCCTTAACATTCAATTGTTTGATCAACGAATCGTAACTTGAACCAAGTCTGTTGATAAAGTGATTGATGAAGATGGCCCCAATATGAGCATAGATCGCTTCTTGTGGAGAAAAGACTCTTGTATTGTACAAATCCTTGAAGCTGTTATGTGGGATAGCGTATAGCAAAGAGGCTTCTCTTTCCACTTGCAATAAGGACAGACGCAACTCCTTCAAGATGTCATGGTCTTGTTGAGTTTTATCCAAGTATATGGAAATGATGGAGACATCGTTAGAAAAAGTATCCACATAAAGCTTGGAGTGTTTTAGCTGGTAGTAGTTCAACAAGCTGGATACCGCTGAGTAATAGCTAGTTGTTGACGATCTTTTGAAAGCGATACACATTCTCACTTCATTGGCGTTAGCCACCGAGTTGAAAGTCTTGATGACGGGTCCATCACGTTGGGATACAAGGTGGATTAGCTGACCATACAGTTTTTTGTTTTCCTGAGAGGTCATGGTAATCATTGTTACATCACTGATGCTGTCAATATCACCTGAAGTTAATTGTTCGGTCGTTAATTCACTGCCAGACTTGCTGACAGGGTCCTTTGGGTACTCATTTTGGTACACAAATGACAATTTCAAAGAGTTTTCAGCCAAGAAGGAGATCAACCGATAGTGAGATTCGGTATTATCTAGGAATTTAGAGTCGATCTCAGAGTCTAAGCTGTTATCTGTGTCTAAAAACATGGCATGAGAATCGTTAATGATTGACTTTTGAACCTTCAATTGCTTCAAGTTTTGCGCAAACGATTCCAACTTGGAAGCGTAAAGGGTAGAGATGACATTGGCGATCGTTTCCGGCACCTCTTTCGAGAAAAAGTAGTCATCGATTCCCAAACCTTCGTAGAACCAGTCTACTTCGTTTTCCAAAAGGGTGTCTGGGATGAACCCTTGTTGATCCAATAGATCGACAACTTGTTCCTTTTGTGCTGCTTTTCCTGGGAATTCAAAGTTATAATAGTCTGCAATAGACGAAATAGAGAGCGTTGAGATATCTGGTACTGGAGTTGACAACATTGTAGAATTTTTTTTTTTGATATTATGATATTGTACTGTGGGGCGTTAATTTTCCTCTTGATTTTTGTCTTACTCTTTGAAAATGAGGGGCCAATAAGGAAGAGGGAGTGTTTATTGTGTTAGAGGAAATACTAAATATTCGAAATTGATTAATATGTCCTTGTCTGTTAGAAAGTAGCTTTTGTTGGTCGTGCCTGCTATTTTCGGTTCTTTTTTCAACTATAGTAATTAAGTAATAAATGTTACTTCGTTTTCACTAATGTTGTGTAAGCGCGTGTGTGTGTTTTTTCGTCGTTGCTTATTTCACTATACTCCGAACAGGATTAGAGTTGCTAGCAAGGCGGTTAAATTAAATTTTCGTATTTGTGGTCTGTCTGTCTTTAAACCAATTGGATATTGACCAATTAAATAGTGAGAAGTCTTTCAGTTACTATACCGTTTATGGACAGCAAATTCCTAATTATAGAACAAGAGTAATAATTAATCCCAACATGTTTTCTTTCCGAGCACATGTTACACAGCCTTTATATATGTTTTTTCACTATTGTTTCTCCCCTTCCATCCTTGTCGGAAGTGAACAGTTGAGTAAGTAAATAGAAGCGCTTTGACATTCTTCGGGAATTTCTATGTAAGGACTTTCTAGTGTGTGTTGTTAGTGATTTTGTTTAGTTAATGATCAGTACTTAGAACTTGATCATGACTGTGTGGGACAAACAATAACATTGAGGTTCGGAGAAGCGCAATATTGGAGTATCGTAGCGACAGTAATGCGTATGTAATTAATTGGGTGTTTGTTTACATATTGAGTGATTTTGAAGGCATTTTAATTTTGGTTTGTCTGTTTTCTTTTTGCTTTAGAGCCTGCTAAAGTCATTATTGACATTCCACTTCTACTCTACTCTCAACCCTACTACTTCTTTCTTCAGTTTTCACTAAGAAAAAATGTGTCAAAGTGGAAAAAGCCTCGCGTTCAAAACCCTTCCCGCCCTCTCCATGAGTGAAAAAACCAAAAAAAAAAAAAAAAGAACTGTACAGAACTGAAAAACCATGAAAAAGGGGGGTTATTTCTCGCCACACAAGGCATTATACCAAGAAGAAAGCGCCGATGCTACTTGGTAGTCACGACTATACGGCGTGGAGACAGTACTGTGACTAATTTGCTTTGTTTA